>NC_056750.1:545055577-545233077 GCF_019279795.1 Protopterus annectens | reverse complement strand
GGTATAGTCCGCGTCCCGAATACCAGAGTATAAGGCCGGGTCATGGCGTAGACTGGCGTCAATGCGTCAGGGTACTAATGACCGGCCATTTCCTCAGTCTTTTCTTGCCCCAGATGTCAGAAGACCCAAAAGACAAGTCCCAAAACAACCTGCAAAACATGTACAATATATACAGTAATACATACAAAAATATAAGCATGAAAACTCACCTACAACCACCCTGAAACACAGAGGGAAGGAGGAGTGGACTGCAACAGGAATCCTCGAACATCTACATTTATGGTGCGTACAAAACTGTACTATGTTCTTCCTCTTCCCTTCCTTCACTCCTCACAATTGGGTAGAATCCCAAAGCAGAGTAAGGAGGCTGGCAAATTATAAAGTAGCAGGAGCTGACAACATGCCTTGTAAAACAGCTGTGGCAAAACCAGCTCTAGTCTTAGAGTATATAGGCAGGTGATAATGCCTAGAGAAAGTATGCACTGAACTCCAAGTAGCTGCTTCCAGAATATCCTTAGTTGGCACCCCCCTTAGAAATGCTGTTGAAGTGGCAGTAGCCCTAGTGGAATGAGGCCTAATCCCAGCTGGAACCTCTTTGCCATGATGGGAATAACAAAATGCAATGCAAAAGCCAATCCACCTAGAAATAGTTTGTTTTGACACAGGCTTGCCCTGTGAACTCAAAGCAAAGAAACAAGTAACTGCTGAGACTGCCTAAAATCTTTAGTCCTGCTCAAATAATAACGCAATTGCCTGTGTACATCTAAAGTGTGCAAAATCTTTTCCCTTTATTTTGAGGATCTGCAAAAGCGTAGGCAAATGAATAGTTTGGTATAAAGACACACTAGAAACCACCTTAGGCATAAAGGAAGGATTAGTACGTAATGATACCCTGTCCTTATGGAAAATCAAAGGGCTCTACTGCCATAAGGGCAACTCAGACACCCTTCTTGCAGAAGTAATAGCCAACAGAAAAGCAGTCTTCCATGACAAATATTTCAATTCAGCAGTAGCTGCAGGCTCAAAAGGTTGTAGAGTAAGTTTTCCAACACAAAATTGAGATCCCAAGCAGGAGTAGGAGCTCTGGGGGTCTTATATTCTGCCCCCTCTAAGAAACTGCTTGAACAAAGGATGCGAAAACAAAGGTGGGTCACAATCATAGTGAGCTGAAATTGCTGCAGCATGAATCTTTATGGAAGAGAAGGACAAACCTTTGTCCAATAATTCAGTAAGATATTGAAGAGCCACACTCAAATTAGGCTCTGAAATCTCCAAATTCTTTGCTGTACTCCAAAATAAAAATCTCTTCCATTTTTCTCGTACACTCTCCTAGTACTAGGCCTTCTAGCTTCCATAATTACATTTAAAACTTGTTGAGGAAGCTGAGAGCTACCATGCTTCAACACAGAATATGCCAAGCTGTGAGATGAAGAGATTGAAGCTTGACATTGAGCAGATGACCGCCTTCTGAGATAACAAATGAGGAATCAGAGGTAAAGGCCATGGAGGCTTCTTTACAAGACTCCTTAGAAGTGGGTACCAGTGTTGTCGAGGCCAATCTGGAGCTATCAAAATCATCCTTGGCCTGTCCTGTCTGACCTTTAGTAATACCTTTGGAAGAAAAGGTAGAGGTGGAAAGGCATAGACATGAAGGTTTTTCCAACTGAAAGACAGAGCATCCACTTTCCAAGCTGTGTGATGAAACCCCTTTGTGCAATACCTTGGCAGCTGGTGGTTTAGTGGAGAAGCGAACAGATCTATGTCTGGAGTTCCCCATGACACTGTCAATTTCTGAAATACATGAAGATCCAGTTTCCACTCGTGGGGATCCATGATTTGTCTGCTTAATACATCTGCTAGGGAGTTCTGTGCTCTGGCAGAAACCTTGCCTGAAGAGTCAGTTGCAGGCTGTCTCCATAAAATCATTGCTTGCCTGCATAGAGGATAAGAATGTGTTCCCCTTGCTTGTTGATGTACCACATGACAGTTGTGTTGTCTGTCAGAATCAACACCTGCCCTGGAAAGTAACTCCTTGAACGCCATCAATGCAAACTGGACTGCTAACATCTCCTTCATGTTGATATGTAGATGCTGTAGTCTGGCAGGCCACTTGTCTTGTATCCACTTTCCATTTAGATGAGCTCCCAAGCAGTGTCCGAGGCATCTGTCGTTAAAATCTGACGCCTCTGGCGGGTCACAGAGAGTCCCTTGTTTAGGTGACATTCCTGAGCCCACCACAAGAATTCCTTTTGAAGGCAAGGTATTATTTGAATGACAGTGTCCAAATCTTGGCAGTGCTGTGTCCATACATTTTGAGATACCATTGCAGCTTCCTCATATGCAGTTTGGCATTGGGAAGCACTAGAATACAAGATGCCATGAACCCTAATGCTTGAAGGACTGTCCTTGCAGTCAACGGACTGATGAGATAGTTGATGGAAGTAAAGTGACAGACTCTTTTGTTTGTCCGTAAAAGGCCATCTGGGCTGCTGTATTCAGTCTCACACCCAGAAAGCACATGTCTTGAGGGTACTAGACTGGACTTTATTTCGTTCACAGAATACCTAGGCATCTTAGCACTGCTATGACATATTCCAGATGCTGTAGAAGGTGTTCCTTTTCTTGAGCCAGAATCAGGCAGTCGTCCAAGTAAGGATAAATTTGAATGCCTTGAAGCCTGAAGTAAGCTATCACTGGAGCCAGAACCTTTGTGAATACTCTGGGCGCAGTAGATAAGCCAAGGCAATGCAGAGAACTGATAATGAAAATCTCCAGTTGAAACCGCAGATACTGTCTGCAACTTAGCCTTATGGGCACATGAAGGTAAGCTTCCTTGAGATCCAAAGTTACCATCCAGTGATCCTTGCCCAGCAGAGGTAACAGTTGCTGTAACGTCAACATCTTGAACTTGGGAATGTCCAGATAAGTGTTGAGGATAGATAAATCAAATTGGTCTCACGTGTTCCCCTCTTTTGGTACTAGGAACAGGCGAGAATAAAATCGAAGCCCCTTTCTGATACAGGGACTGGCTGAATAGCCCCTATCTGGAGTAACTGAGAAACTTGCTTGAGAGCCTCTTTTCTTTGTGGAGGAGGAACATCTGGCATGCCTTTGAAAGGGGCATTGTGTGGAAATAAAATCTGTACCCGTGATGAATGATATCCAGCACCCATCTGTCTTGAGTGATTAAATCCCAATTTTCTTTGAAAGAGACAATCTTCCTCCCAAAGCTGCCAGGCGAGAGTCCACTGGCAGCTGAAAGGCAGGTCATTGGGTCTGCTAAAGGACTGACCCCTGCCCTCACCAGAAGTCTGAGCAGGTGAACTGTCTGATCTAGGCCTAAGCAGACCTTGAGCCCTGCCCTACGTCTAGATCTACCCCTAGACTGGGAACCATAAGCAGGATATGTCCACCCCTTAGCAGGCCAATTTCTACTAAACTTGGAGGTTGCACCTGCAAAAATCTTTAACAGTCTGCATAGACTTAGCTTTGTCCCCCATTTTCTTTAAAACTGCTTCCACAGGCGGTCCAAACAACACATCAGACTGTAAAGGAGCATCCAAATCCTGGTCTTAACATGCTCAGCTAAATTCTGATCCTTCAACCATGCATGTCTGCGAAGAACAGAACTAGTAGCAGCCACCCTCGAGGAGGCCTGAACAGCATCAAAAGATTTCAATTGTAGGAGATAATTCTGATATTTCAGCATATGAAATTGACAATTCAACGCCTCATGGCTAGAGTGGAAGAAGTATATACTTTCTTACCCCATCCAAAGCCCTTGCCTCTTTATCAGAGGGACAGGATTTTTAACAACAGAAGCTTTAACACCTTTAGGCCCCTGAGAAACAGTTTCTGGGTCCCTGGGACTCTTAAACAAATACTTATGAGCCGGGCACCCTATAATACCTATCAGGCTTAACAGGAGCAGGAGGCAAGGAATCAGGGTTCAGAGAAGCCTCTGCAAAACATCGTCCACCACATTGAACACAGGAGGAATAGCTAAGGTCCCATGCTGAGGCAAATACAAGAATTCCCTATGCCTTTTCTGGAGTCAGAGTAATCTTGGCCTTCCCATTTAAAGTGCTCCCTCATGGAGTGAAGAGTCTCTGAAAATGAAAGGAGAAGCTGAAGGTGTGGAATCATCCACATCAGAAACAGAATAAGCAGGAAACTCTTGCAAGTCTTCCACAGAAGACTCTGAAGCCTGTGAACACTGTTCAAAACTATCAAACTCCTGTTCCACCCTAGGCCTCTTATCAGGTGGGGCATAGAACCTCTAATCAGGTAATCAAATCTTCAGCCATTTTAAGCATATGTTTCTTAGGCACAGAGCCGAAATGCTGGGAGAAGCCCCTACAGAAGCTGAACTTGGCCTTCCTCTAAAAAGCTGAAAGCAGAGGGAGAGGCCCTAACTACCTTTGGGAAGAGAGGAAGAACAGTTACCTGAGAAGCCCCCTCAGCCTGGCGTACTTCCTGAGAGGGCACATCCTGTAACAGTAAAGTATCTGCCTGAGACTCCATAGAGACTCCTGGCAAAACCTCTGGCTCCCCTGAGCCTTCTAAAGGACCGGCGTCCGGGACTGCGGTTCCTCACCCCTAGACTTCACTGTTTTGTCCTTGCGCTTCTTAGATGAAGCAGGCGGAGCATCCGGCGGGCATAGTATAATTACAGCGCTTCCCAAACACTAACCTAGCACAATCAAGCCTCCTCTTAATAGTGCGCTTATTAAATCTAGCACAAGAGCGGCAACCAACAACGTCGTGCTCAGGCCTAAACAAGGTATACACAATGTATGATAATCCCTATCGGTATCTGCTTCCCACAAAATACAGTTATTCACTTTTTCTGACATCCGTAATATACTGAGGCAGAAAAACCAAAATGTTCAACTAGCTACGCCAACTCTGTACTCGGTCTGAAACTCGGTTTGAAAATCTCAGAACGCCAACCTGCACTCGCAAAATTGCTTCTGCATCGGACCATGCGGCAAAAAGACTGAGAAATGGCGTCGGTCATGCGCGTACCCTGTACTGGCGTCGGCGCCATGGCGTCCTCTCTACTCTGGTATTCGGGCCGACTGGGACGCGGACTATACCCAATTGTCAGGACTGCAGCAAGGGAAGACGAAGAACATCGTCAGTAACTATCACGGCTTTCTCCATCTACAGGCTGCAATCCACACACTACCTTCTGTAATCCACAGATAGATGCTCCACAGGTAACACATGAAACTAAAGGCACAACACTGCCCAGTCTGTAGATGACTCTGCAGATGGAGATTCCTCAAACATGGAACTGACATGGCAGGTATTGAGACATGTATGACAGCCATATCCACACAAACACTATTAAACCAACATTACTCCAAATGCAGTATAACAGCACTTACAGTCTGTAATCAGGCCAGGCACATCCCCTCTTGTTTGTTGCCCTCTTTCCACAGTGTATGTTGTTAGAGGTAAATCCCCAATCCATTTGAGATGCTGTTTGCCAAATGACAGATCCAGTTCCTGCTCACAGTGAATGAAAAGAGCCAACACCACCATGCTGTTCCTAGATATTGGAGTGTGTTTCCATGCAACTGGCTATGGGAATGTTACCACAGCTGTTTCACATGCAATCAGCTAGGGGAGGGCTGCAATTCATGCAGAAGCCATCAGCTGATCATGAGCATCATTTAAAATACACATGCTGCTGCCTAAGCAAAGCAGATGTAGGTCTCCACATCCACCAGAGAAGGAGTGGGAGAGGCAGACAGAGGCAAAGACATGTCAGGGAGGGGTGGTAGAGTAAAACTGAAGCATGTTTGTGTTACACACCTAACAGCACAGGGTATCAAACCCCTGAATACTATGTAGTGCTATCACAATTCGATGCACTTACTGGATGCGCCACATGGGTTACCTGTTGTGCAGCACTCGGAACATATATGTGATGGTGAGTGACATCTGCAACAGGGATATAGTAGCTATACAGTAGGTTACATACACGTGCCTGTCCGCATGAACAGGTGCCAGTGTCAACACAGTCACACTCTCACAGGGACACACACACACTGACACACTTAGCAGGGCCAGGAGTAAAACTCATCAGTAGTGGGATTGCCACAACACATCACTGTGCAGGTATCACATGCACCACAAGGAGGTTGTATGGGCAAAGGGTATGAGGAGGTGTCTGACATCAGACAGCATGCTTCAGTGTGCACATGGGGGTTGCAATGAGTGTGGATGTGAACATACGCACCATACAACACACAGACAAACACACAGGGTGTCAGTACTGACATGCATGGGTGCTTGTCTGCACGGGTGTGTGGTGGTCAAATGTGCCAGCAGGCTATACAAGGGTAGGTGATGGGTATACCTTGGCATCAGGCCACATGGCAATGGTTTGCATTGTGGCTCAGGGCTGTAGTTTCTGCATTTGCCCACACAGGTGGGTACTGTATCCCCATCCAGTCACCTGGGTGACTATTGTGTGTGGCCAATGCTGTGCATCGCTTGCCATGTATGTGTTCCTTAGACAATGACATTGACGTGTCTGGGATGTGCACACCTCCCACATGCATGTACAGTGACATGTGGAACTGTACCTGGGGTGTCTGGCCCATGCTGTGAACACATATCATCAGATGTGCCAGTCTTGCCCACCTGTGGCAGGAACTGGTAATGGGCAGCAGGTTTACCCTGCACCTACATTGATAGCATGCTAACAGCATTCCCTGGTGTCAGTGGCATCTGTCCATACAGGGCATGTTGTCAGACATGGTATGTCCATTGTGGGTCACATGTGATGGCACCACAGGTGGTGCAGGTGTCCACTGGGGAATATGGGGGAGATGCACTGTCTGCATGTACATGCATGTTGGACAGATGGACAGGGTGATATGCCCTCTGTAGCCCACTGCTATCACTCCATAGTTACTATAAGTGGCCAATATGCAGTGTACTACCCACATATTGGCTATTGCCTAGGCATGTGTGTGTGTGTGTGTGTGTGTGTGTGTGTGTGTATGAGACATGGGTTGAGAGTGTGCTCTGGGTAATACTGGGGTTGCTAACTGTGAATGTCTGGCCTTGATGTCACATGTATGGGTATGGCTTTGCACCCCAGTCTCTCAGCTATTTCACATCTGTTATCCCTGTACGGTGGACATTGTGATATACAGTAGGGCCACTATATAAGAAATATGCAAAACCCTCTCCACATTGGCCACGGGTGTCACACACTCACAACCACCTCTACACAGGGTACGAGTTACAAACACACGCACACGTCATGTCTGGGAGTAGAACCCCTACCTAACTAATTTATTACACTACAGCACTACACAGTTATAGTACGCGCCACAGACAATACTAGAGTACTCCTTCCCCAAAGGTGTATTTCACAATGAATGACATCAGCAGGATTGCCAAAGTAGGCCATTTGAAATGTACTGTGAGTGACTAGCCTAAAATGCATTGCTCCCTACACAGACAGTGAGACATGCACAAAACATCCACAACCGACATGTGTGGGTATAAAACCCCTGACAGAGATCTATATCACACTACAGCATGAAGCTGTTATAGGACGCACCACAGGGATTGCTAGAGAACTCCTTCCCCAAAGGTGTATTTCACAATGAATGACATCAGCAGGATTGCCAAAGTAGGCCATTTGAAATGTACTGAGTGCGACAAGCCTATAATGCATTGCTCCGTACACAAACACTGAAACACACACAAACCATCCAGAACTGCCATAGGTGGGGATGGAACCCTAGCGCAGTTCTAAATCACAATCCAGCAGTACGCAGTTTCACGACACGCTACAGGGATTACTGGGCTACAACTTTCCCAGAGGTGTATTTCTAGGTGGGTGACATCAGCAGCCTTGTCAAGTTGAGTATATGAATTGTAAGGAGTGTGAGTACCCTAAAAAGCATTGCTCTCTACACAGAGACAGACAGACATGCACACAAACGTGCACACACACACACACAGACACACACACATACACACACACACACACACACACACAGTTGCCAAGTCTGGGGTTAGAACACCTACCTAACTACTTTATCACACTACAGCAGTACGCAGTTACAGGACGCACTACAGAGATTACTCGGTTACAACCTTCCCAGTGGTGTACTTCTAGGTGGGTGACATCAGCAGCTTTGCCAAACTTGAGTATATGAATTGTAAGGAGTGTGAGTACCCTAAAAAGCATTGCTCTCTACACAGAGACAGACAGACATGCACACAAACGTGCACACACACACACACAGACACACACACAGACACACACACACAGACACACACACAGTTGCCAAGTTTGGGGTTAGAATACCTACCTCACTACTTTATCACACTACAGCAGTACGCAATTACAGGACGCGCTATGGAGATTACTGGGTTACAACCTTCCCAGAGGTGTATTTCTAGGTGGGTGACATCAGCAGCCTTGCCGAAGTTGAGTATATGAATTGCAAGGAGTATGAGTATCCTAAAAAAGCATTGCCATCTACACAGTTAGAGACAGACACACACACACACTCTCACACACACTCACGCACAGTTGCCAAGTCTGGGGTTAGAACTCCTACCTAACTAGTTTATCACACTACAGCAATACACAGTTATGGGACGCGCCATGGAGATTACTGGACTACAACTCTCCCAAAGGTGTAGTTCACATTGGATTACCTCAGCCGGCTTGTCATAGTAGGGCTATGGGGAGGGTGGTGTGTGCATGGGCCATAACCCATTCATGTACGGGTTGACACGCCACATGCGGGCACACACAGGGTCATATCTCACAGGTATGTATATACCACTGCTAGATGACTACTTCTTTGTAGAGTCATGTTGCACAGCTGGCACATGCACCACATAGTCTGTAATGCTGACAGATACTGGTGGCTAGTATCTGCAGTGACTGACATCTGCACCTCATGTGTTTGGGGCCCTTTGGCTGTGTGCTGGGTGGGACAGGCCTGGATTTCTCCCTGTCACAGTCACCCTCTTCCACACATCTATGTACGTCTACCTTTGGCTTATTATAGTGTGTTGTCCTGACATACATGTCTGTATTCCTATCCACTGTGTGTGCAAAGCACGAGTGGTGCATACTAATGAGTGTCTGCACTAACAACTGCAACTGCCAGATATGTCTGGTCCACTGGTGTTTGCAGTCATGACCTTCATGTGTTTAAATGTGTGAACATGCCCAGTATGACCTTTCAGTATTTTGTTGACTGACATTGCCTTCATTTCTCTGTGTGTGTGAGCATGCCCAGTATGGCCGTCTGTATTGAATTTGTGGACCGTGTCCAGGTAGTTTGTGCTGCAGTGCTGACCTTTGTGTTGTACAACAACAGGTAGCATGCTGTCTCTGCAGGGTATCCACTGATCATTTGGCTTTGATTGTTACTACATTTCTGCATAGTGGGGGGGGGCACACCGGACTATTTCTATATTTCTACACAAGAGTGGGGGGGGGCACACCTGACTTATCACATTACTATGTAGGATGTGGGGGGCACATGTGAAACTTGTACACATTTGCTATGACCGTACTGGTATGTCAGGTACTCCATTTCATTCTGTATTGCTAACTTTCATGCTGACTAGAGGCATACCAGTGTACTACGGATCGTGGCTTTGGTTGCCCTACATACTGTCTGACTTCCTACCCTTCAGAACTAACACCCCGCTGCCTGCCCTGCTGTGGTCTGTCTGTGTAGGCCTGGGGGGAGGTTAACCATAGCCATCAATCTGGGGCCATGGCGTAGGCTCTTTTTGGGTTTGTCTACACCTGTCCTGCTGGCTGAGACTGTTGTTGGGTATGTGAACTGTCCTGACTGGTATGTGTGGGTCATATGGACGCAAGGGACGGCTTGCACCTGTCACCCCTGGGATTCCGGATATTGGCTAAGGCTCTTGCCACCCCCATAGTGCCTTTTTTAGGCAAGGCTCAAATTCTAAACCTACCACCCTACAAAACAAAAATGGGAAGAAACTAAGGGTAATGCTGCTCAATGCCAGAAGTCTAAATCTCAAAATGCACGCACTCGAGGCCCTTCTCAGTATGGAGAACATCGATGTCTGTGCTGTAACTGAAACCTGGTTCAAGGCTCCTGAGAGCACCCCGGCACTATCAGGTTTTACCTCATATCATGTGTTCCGGCCTCAAAACCCGGACCACACCACAAAAGGAGGGGGTGTATCCATATTCATAAAGGATACCCACACCTCCAGGTTGGTGGCAATGCACAAAGCATCGGAAACCATCCAGGTGCAATTAACCATAGGCAAAACTGCTCTACAATTTGTAGCATGCTACAGGCCACCCTCTCAAACTCAGGAACCCCACACAGCCTTCCTGAAGACACTGGAGGGTATAAATGTATCTCCAAACACCATTATATTGGCTGACTTCAACTACCTGAATATAGACTGGGAACATTACTCAAGCCCCAACTTTTTAGCCCAAAGGTTCCTGGAGTTCATAAATTCAAATGCCATGGAACAACTAGTCACCATTCCCACAAGAGGAGAAAATATACTAGATCTCATCATCACAAACATGGGGACAAAATGCTCCACACCGGAAGTATATCCCTCATTGGTGAGATCAGATCATAAACTAATCTCACTGGAAATCCACATGCCAAACCCACCCCAAACAAAAAGACCACAGTGAAGAACTTCTCTAAAGCAAACTTCACACTACTCAAGACTGGTGTGGTATCCTTCAAGGCCCCGAGCCAGTGGAAACCACAACCCAAGCTGCGGAAGCCCTTACAAATGCCTTCTACAAACACCTCCAGGACTGCATGGATCAGGCAATCCCTAATAAAACCAAGACTCTTTCCACCAAGGGCAAACATCCAGTCTGGTGGACCCCAGCCATAAACAAACTTTACAATAAGAGGAGAAAGCTGTTACATGATAGAGCAAAATCCATAAAAGAGAAGACACCCTTGATCATTATTAGTAAAAAAATATGAGCACTCATAAAATCATCCAAGGCCAACTTTGAGAGAAAAATTGCCATAGATTCAAAAGACAAATCATAAGGCCTTCTTCAGCTATGTTAGAAACCTGGGTAGAATCTCCCAGATATGCTCAGAATTAGTCCAAAATGATACAAAAATCACTGAACCCACAGACATTGCCAACATACTGGCAGACAGGTTCAGTGCAAACTTCACCCCCCTCCCCAAAAGGAGAGATAACTATCCCAGCGGAGTGTAGCCTCCCAGACATCTCAAATGCGCAGGTAAAAGCTGCTCTCTCTAAAGCTAAAAACACAGCATCAATGGGACCGGATGGTGTTCCCGGCTGTGTGCTACACGAACTCAATGAGGAACTAAACCCGCACATAAGGCAGCTGTTTAATCTTAGCCTTACCACAGGATACGTGCCCAAGGAGTGGCGCACGGCAACTGTGGTCCCACTCCACAAAGGCGGTGCCTCACGGACCCTGGTAATTACCGCCCCATAAGCTTAACAAGCCTGGTCTGCAAAGCTATGGAGAGGATCATAATGGAACTCATAAACAAAGACATAGGGGACTTGCAGACATTGGACCCGACCCAGTTTGGCTTTGTCAAGGGCAGATCATGCCTTTTGAACTTGGTCGACTTCTTCGAAACAGTCACCAAGGCCTTTGATGAGGGAAAGGCAGTCCATACAGCCTACCTTGACCTTGCAAAAGCTTTCAACACAATACCCCACTCAGGTATTATAGAGAAACTTACCAGCTTAAATGTAAACCCATATGTCACAAGATGGGTTGCAAACTGGCTAAAGGACAGAACCCACAGGGTTAGAGTTGCTGGCACCATGTCAGACTCCAAGCCGGCCACAAGTGGTGTCCCACAGGGCTCAGTCCTTGGCCCCCTGTTGTTCGGCATCTACTTCTCAGAAGTACAGGCAAACATAGGAGGACTATGGCTGACAAAGTTTGCAGATGACTGCAAACTGGGCCATAGTGGAAAGTACATCGGACACAGATATCCTTCAGAGGGTCTCACGGAAACTGATAGCTGGTGCCAGAGCCATGGCCTGAAGTTAAATGCCAAAAAATGTATAGTCATACCCTTCGGGAAAAACAAGGTAACCCCAAGCTACCATATAGGTGGCAATCCACTAAGCACAGAAGAGGTTATCAGGGACCTGGGGACCCAGGTTGACAGTGGCCTTTCTTTTGACACTCACATTGCTAAAGTGGTTAGAAAGACCTTCTACATTGCCCACCTGATCATGAAAGGATTCACATCCAGATCAAGTGAGGTCATTGTTCCCCTGTACTCTTCACTTATCAGACCAATGATCGAGTACAATGCCCCATTCGGGATGTATCTCACCCAACACCTGCAGCAATTGGAGAGACCCTAAAAGTTCCTCATCAAAAGGATAAAGGGATTCCAAAATCTGTCATATGCTGCCAGACTGAAGAAACTCCAGCTCTATTCAGTCGCATACCGTCTGCTCAGAGGTGACATGTGCCTGACATACAAGGCCATGTCCAACCCGGAATTAATGGACATGCTCCACCTCAAAAAATCCAAATCTACCAGATCCACTAGAGCAAGCGACTTAAACCTTAGCACGGATATAAATAAGACATGCTGGAGGGATAGATTTGTCACTCAGAGACCCCCTATGCTGTGGAATAAAATCCCGGTCCATGTGAGGCAGAGCACCTCGCTGGCTCTGTTCAAGAGAAATCTTGACCGGTGGATGGGAGATCGTAGGTTTACCCCGGGAATCATCTCTGTGTCACTGCTGGACAGAGGCACAACAAACTAATGGGCACAATATAAGGGGTGGCGTAAGCCACAAAACTTTGGGCTAGGCTTATAAATGCCTTAGGGCAGATAGCCTAGTATAAACCTATGAACCTATGAACATGTCGCACAGCACATTTCCTGCAGGGGGTTTTTTCACCCTGTATAGTACTGGCCACTATGGTGACTCCAGTATGTGTTACAGATGTCATGGTGCCACAATGGGTGTCTACTGTCTGCTGCCATAACATTCAGCCACACAATTCCCTTGCATGCTCACATTCATACCATAGCTACAGGTAACACATTCTACTCCATTTGGCAATTGGTAGGTTGACTGACTTACCTTGAGAGTGTGCCAGACTTGCGGATGGTGTTGGAGGGCTGCCTATGTCGGATGCACATAGTACACTCCCTATACATGGTTGAGCACAGGCAGTGTCATATTTGGCATCCCTTTTACTGTATGTGCGAGTCAGAGAGAGGTGTCATTCCCTGGGTCCCTACTGTGTCTGTGTGTGCGCTGTGTGTTGCCTCTTTGACAAAGCCAAGGCATACTGTGCAAGCCTCCTTCTGCCTACAAGTGCAGGCTCAGGTTGTTATTCCTCAAAGTCACTCTGTGCCTGTGCTGGCCTTGGCAGTGGTGGGGGGCTGTGTGGCCCTGTCCCGTGCTGTTCCTGCTGCAGCTGCTTCTGCAGGATCATGTTGTGTAGCATGGCACATACCATGAAAATCTGGGTACATGTAGCTGGAGAGTACTGCAAGGCTCCACAGGATATGTCCAGGCACCGGAACCGTGACTTCAGCATCTCAAACCCATGCTCTATTATGATTCTTGTTTGTGCTTGTGCCTCATTATGGAGCTCTTGTTCGGGTGTGTGTGCATTTCTGATGGGTGTCATCAGCCACGGCTCCAGTGCGTAACTAGCATCCCCCACTCGGTGCCCATATGGGATGTCTCCACTGGCAAATCTGTGGTACAGCTGCATCAGATGCCAGATGTGGGAATAGTGATAGCTCCTAGGGTTTCCAGCACACAAATTCATTATAATGCTCTGGGCATCGCACACAACCTGGCAGTTGATGGAGGGGAAGCCCTTGTGGTTTATGTAGACCCTGCCCTGCTCATAGGGTGGTGCTTTTATGTGTATGTGCTGGCAGTCTATAGCACCCACTACTTCAGGGAATTCTGCTATTTGTTGGAAGAGACACATACTGCTGACCAATGCCTCACGGGTGTAGAGGAAATATATGTGCTCACCGGCATGTGCTGACATGGCATCCAGGAACTGGTGGAGTACCCTGGATGCTGATGCCGGTGAGATCCCCATATCATCCCCAGTTGGCCACTGGAAGGTACCTGTGGCTAGTACTCTTAAGCCTACACATACCTTGGTTTCCACTGCGATGGTTCCCCCTCTGTTGGTTCTGTGTCTGAGGTGTGGCCGGTAAAGCTCAACAATATGCTGTAGGAGATCCCTGTCCACCCTATAGCGCTCCATTATTTCCAGCTCATGTAGCCCCTGGTAGGTTTCCCTGGGTCTGTACACTCTTCTCCTCCTCCTCACTGTGGGTTGGTCGTCAGCATTCACATCCTCACCACCCTCATCCTCTTGCACATGCTGGTTTATGATAGCAAAAGCAGCCCCTAACATTTTTTCTCTTGTTTTTGTTTTGTAAAATTTCCCCATTCATACACACCGGTGGTGCAGATTGTTTGGGAAAAAACAAGGGGGAAAGGTGTTTGCATAGTTTATAGTGGTGTGCTGGGCTTAGCTGGTCTGCTGCCTGTGTAATTGGCTGATTCTAATACATTTTACCTGCCAGCTAAGCTAGTTCTCCTTGATTACCTTCCTACTGCTGTTTTCCCTTCCCATTGCCTCCCTGTTTATGCCCGGGTGCACGCTGCGCAAACAGAGTGCTCAAATGTGCACAGTGCTGCTATTTCCTGGTTTAACTTCTTTTTTCATCCTGTAAAACCTGCTGTGCAGCGCGCGCACCCGCTTACACTTTGTAAAATGTGCTAGGCAGGTTTAGACACCCCCCCTAACTTAGCTGTGCTAAGCTAGGAGCAAACCCGAGCCACAGGGCTGCAATCCGCTCACAGTATGCCTGACACCCCCCTATGTCACCTACCTCCTAGTCTTGCACCCAGCTATTCATACTCTTACAGTGTTGGGACCTGACTCACATGCTGGGGAACACTGAGATTCACTACCCTTCCCCTCATTTGCATAGGATTGCCTGCTAATGCATGAGCCGGCCCCCTTAGCAACCACTACTCACTGGCCAAGTTGTCTTCTGCCTGCCATTGACTTGCATGGCAAAATACTGATTTTAGATTTATTTTCTTATTTTCCCCTCGATCCTGTTTGCACGCTGCTGCCCTATGCTTAAACAGCTAAGATCGGTGAGAAAAAAAATAAAAGTTGATTTTTATACTTTTTGTATTGTTTGCAGTGCCAATGGCCTTATACTTGGCCAATGGCATGCTTCAATGATATGCAGCCTTTATTTAGAGCTGTCATGTCTCCAGTTTGGATTCTGCAGAAGTGTACTCGGTTACTAACAGAGTACATTTCTGCAGATTACGCTAGTTCTGCACGGCCTGATTCCAGCTTCCTGGATAGCAGATTTACCTCATTTGCATGGTTTTCACCTGCAAATGGGGTAATTTGCTTACAGGGGCTGAGAGCGTGCAGGACTAGCGCAAGCGCGCTCGTGCACATCAAACTAGCACGTACGTGGCTCGCTCGGCCGCCATATTGCCAACATTACCTCTTACACTAATCATGCACGCCATGCAGGGCTTGCTGAATCCGGGGGTAAGAGAATTCAATGTAGCTCAGTCCTGAATCAAAGCACACTATATTGCTCCATTAGTGCATAGCACAATCTCATGCTTACTAAAATGTTTGTTTCCTCAAGCACCATGATATTCAAAATAAGCAGTAAAAAAATAAACAGAAACACAATGAAATAATATAGCAATAAAAACAAATAAAAGAAAATGTCAGAAACATTCTAGGGAATATACCTTGCTGAATACTGGTAACGAGGTTCTAGGATTAATTTAACTAACATGGCATTTGAGGCAAGATAACAGGAACAAATGAATAGATACAAGTAAATTAAATCTCAGTTAAATGACAGATAAAAAAATGATTGTTTATGGACTCCCTGAAACCAGTTAGTGCTTGTGCTTCCTTCAGTCACTAGGTACAAGATTCCAGAGATAAAGAGCCTGGTGTCCTTCACTACTGCAATCACAACAGTTAGTCCATTGCATGACACTGTCAGTCAACTGTTGCTCGACCACTGCCTGCACAATTGAAGGAAAGTGATTCTTAATCTAAATATCACTATGTCTAAAAGCCTGAATTCTGGAGGTTTCCAGACAAGTCCTAACATTTCCAACTAAAATTTCCAAAACCACAATGAAAAGGAAGACTGGCGCCTAGCTAGGCAGTAGAGAACCAGGACTCCTTGAGGTACAGGAAACCCAGATCATATAAGGCTAAATATAAATAACCTGTTCCACATATACTAACAGTTATTTTTTATAGCAATACATGTAAAGAAAAGATGAAATGCAATATGTGCATTAGTGTTTTAGAAGTAAATTATACAAATATCCATTTAATTGTTCATTTACTGAAAGGAAGAGAAGGAATAAGACTCTAGCATACTTACTTTTCACATTTTTGTATGATGCTCTCTAAAATGTGCCAGTATAAAGGGTAACAAATCAGTCTTCACAGTAGTAATATGGTTTTTATGTTTCGCTACAAAAACTTATTTTTGTCTCTTATTCCCCCCTTTGCTGGTGCACATGTGAGGCCTAAGACAGCAAACCTTACACATGGCTTGGTGGCTCATTTTTATTTATTTAATTTCAGAATAATGCTTAGGCCTATACATGTATTCATTAACATAACAAAATGGTAATCTTCTCTTCAATCCCTAACTAAAACATCAAGTCTAGAACAGGCGCTGCCATTAAAAAAAAGAAAGAATTTGTAAGCAATATAACATATTGAGTGATAACTGTAAGAATCAAACAGATAATGTTACAAAATATTGAGAAAACAGAATAGAAAGGTAATTTACAAAGGAAAAATAGGAAGGCATTTATGGCTTCCAAGTACGCAACAAAGATCAGAAGGTCTAGGATTTTTGCATCAAAGTGTTTACACAGGTATTTTTACATCCCAAGGGGATTTCAGATGATTTTCCCAGAAGAAGATTGCAAATGCAAAGTGTGACAGAGAAGATAAAGGTAAATGGGACTGTACAGTTCTGTAAGTAAGCTTAACACAACAATAGATGTTTGAATGATCACTGATGCAGTAGCCTCATCTTATATGGGTTATATTCTGCATAAGATATAACAGCTATCAAAGTTTTGTGGCTTAGGTACCTGTAGGAGTGGGCCAGGAAGGATATGAGTAATAAGCCATGCCATAGCATCCATCCATCCTGTTAGGGGTGGATCCTACTGCTTGCCATAAGGATGACAGCTAGTGGGAGCAGCAGGTGATCCACTCAGTGGAATCTAAGCCTCCTGCAGCACTGTCAAACTGCAAATCATACTAGAAGCTGAGGGGAATTGAAGTGTGGAGGGAAACTCCCACAAAGGAGATGGCAACAGTGCAGCTTGCAGGAGCTGCTGAGGGAATAGGAGGCAGTTCTGAAAGAGAGATGGTAGGCTATCTCCCTCAAGGCTAGGGACCCACTCCATACCACTCACTCCATACCACTCAACTCTTGCCAGGGAATGGAGAGTCAGTGGGGATTTAGAGGCAAAAGTGAACAGACCATAGGGTTCATACAGAGCCCAGGAATGCCCATCTTCCATTTCCTCAGAATAAACAGGATGAGTGGATGCAGGTAGAGCAGCCATTGGATAAAATCCTGTGTTAGCAAAAAAATGTCCATGAAATATGTTGCGAGTTCAAGAGAAAGCAGGTGCAAAGGAGGTATGGCAAGCGTTTCTAGAGTGAAGTCCCATGAAGGAACTGAAGACTTGATTGAGAGACTTTAAAAAAAAAGACTTGATGGGGAGAAAAGAAGGAAGGTGCACCTCAAAAAGAGTCATGCAGATTCTGAGCAAATCTAAAGTAAAAGAATCATCACTTTGCTGAAAAATTCCTATGGCCGCCAGGTGTACCTTAATTACAAGAAAAACTAAAGCATGTGTAAAAAATCTCTGACAAACACTCAATGACACTAGGAAAAGAAACCTTTAGATGAAGAGGGTTGCCCAAGAGATTAAGGCAGAATGGGGGAGCAACATCTGTTGAGGCCAAAAAAGGGCTATCCAGATCACTTTGGCTTTGCAAGACTTGACCTTCACCAGAAACTTAGGCATAAGAGAAAACAGAGGAAAGGAGAAAAGGAGTCCCAAAGTCCAACATTAAGCAGATGTTGAAAGAGTTCTAGGCCCCAGCACTGGGTGACCGTTTCTCTAGGGCATCCTCCCAAGAAATGGCTAAGGGAAATGAACCTGTGACATTTGCAGCAGGTCAACAGCACAATAAAATCACAGTATGGCTTCCACCAGCAACAGAAGGGGCTCTGTGGTGTTACTGACTGACAGAGACCACTTGGGAGTCATCAGAAGACAGCAACTGAGGCAGTACACCATAATATTGGCTCTTACTGATGTATGAGAGGTAAGGAGAAGGCGAGTGGAAGCAAAGGCTCATTCTCTCACTGTCTCCTAACAAAAGAGACAGAAATGAGTCCTCCAATTTGCTTACTTGCCAACCACTGTTACACTGAGACAGAGGATGACAACTGCAATGGTAGGAACAAAGTGCTGGAAATAGGGCTCTCCTTTCTATACTGTAAACATGGTGACTGGCCCTGTGGGTCGATCATGTGCCTTAGACTCTACTCCAAATAATGTCCTCCATCACCCCATAGCAGAAGCATCCATGGTGACAACTACAGGGGGGATTGGGTTTTGAAAGGTTTTGCCTAAAGCAGACAGGACACACTAGACAGTCATGCAGTTTGATCTTTGCATGTCCAGGATATTCTGATTTAAGCACCCAACAGATCTGTGAGTTGGTCCCACTGAACTGTAAAGATCCAGTGAAGAATCCTGAAGAGAAATCTGACATAAGTTAGCATGAACAGACTGGATACCCACAGACCCAGTGCTCAAAGACAGAGAGAACCTCAGACGAATCTCTCTGTAGATTACATGGATAAAATGTCATTTGCCAAAAGAAAGGTTTGTCAAGCCAAAATGCCCAGAGTGCATTCTATGAAGATGAATGACTAAATGGACATCATATGGAAATTTTGCAAAGTTTACTCTTATTCTCATTAACTGAAATAGCTTAAGAAGCAAATCCTTGGACTGCTATAGTTGAGGCTCCTAGGATCCAGTCATCCAATTAAGGAAACACCTTGGAGTCCTTCAGCCTGAAAGATACTGCAACTACTGACATAGATTTAGTGACTATCCTACTGGCTATCGTTAGATAAAATAGCAATGTGCACAACTGGATACGACTGACACCTATCCAGAACACAGACAGCCTTCTGTACTTCCTGTTGTTCATAATGTGCAGTTATACACTGTGAATGACCAAACAGCACATCCTGTCTTTTTCAGACAGATAGGGATGGACAGACCACACTGCAGCCATGTGAAATGGCTCTTTGGGAATGTGTTGATTGCAGCTGCTCAAATCAAGAATTGACCTTGGTTCTTTATCTTTCTGGGACTCAAAAAGATCTTCAGTAAAAATAAAGCCTTTTTTTTTTTTTTTTTTTGCCTTGTAGAACCTCTTGGATGACCTTTTTTATGAGCAGGCTATATGACTCAAATTTGTCACAGTCTTCTAATACAGTTGAATGGCCAGGACAGGGTGAGACTGAGTCTTGAGGATAGTTGCAAAGGGAATGGAGCAGCCTCTGGATACTATGCCCCTAACCTACCTGTTATATGCAATGACCTCTCATGTTGTTGGAAGGAAAGATGACCCCCTCCCCACTGCCTTCAGAGGGGAAGGCCTCAAAGAGTAAATTTCTGTTGTTCTGAAGAAAGCTATAGGTATCCCTGGTTGCTTTGCCAACAACCTACTAAACTGGGTGCTTGGCCACCCTGGGAATTGCTGCTTGAGATGCAGGCCTTGTCAGGGCCATAAAAACTATTTTGCTGGGAGCACCAAAAACAAAGCTGATGCAGGCACTGCTGATTCCAAGAAAACTGATGCTGAGGAGCTTGCAACTTCACCCCCAATCCTGGATAGCAATTTTCATTCATGCTCCTGCTTCTCTAACTCAGCTTTTATTGCAAGTCCAAACAATAATGTTACATTAAACAGGTCATTCGTGAATTTATCTTTAATATTTTCTGGAAGTTCCGGTAGGTAGTGTCAGTTGTGGAGATGAACAGTTAAGACCAAATGCCTGCTACCCTGGCTGAACTAACCAAAGTACTGTGGTCTAGGTGCATGGTGTGGTTAACTACTGAACCAGGAGCTGACATTTGGGACTACTATCTGATTTTCAGTTCAGAGTTTGTCAGCCCTTCCAGAGTGCAGACAGTTTCATCTATCTATCAATTTACTCCCTCTATAGCCTAAACATATCTACCATGTGGATTTATGCCATCAGAGTGAGAGTGGGGATGAAACACAATTCTCCTGTTTGTCCATCACAACCTACTTTTTGTTTGAAGGATGAACAGTTTCAGTACGATATTTGTGGATGCTCTACAAAAATAAAATGGCAGATATGCCTTTTTTTTGTCCAGTTTTACTGATACAGATCTGTGAGACTTGACAGAAGCAAAAGGGGAGGTTAAAAACTTGGGCTAAGATAAAATGGTGGGACACTTTCAGATTCAGCAGGATGGTTCTCTCGAAGGGAGCTACACCATCAACATGCTTTGATTTAACAGGAACAGGCACAACATGTAAAACATCATTAGCAGAAACAGGTTTAGTAGTGACAGGTGTCCCAGCAGACGTTTTGGCAGCATGCACAGAAATTTTCTAAACGGCCAACTTAATATTGATTTCTTCAGGAGAATAAGCCCTGAAGGGGGAAGGAAGAATTTGACACAGGGACTTAGCAGCTGGGACAAGACATAGTTTCTCCATCTTTAGACAGTATTTTCCCTTCTTCCAAGGTGGAGGACGTAAAAACAGCAGAAATCTGGAACTCTCTAAAAAGTGCACCTCAACAGAGGCAGATTTTCATCCCATACTTGCATTTCTTAAAGGACAGTGGGTCTTGCTTTTTTACCATTACTAACACAGAGTAAGCACTAACACAGCCAGGAATAAAAAATGGTGAGGGAAGGGTAAGAAAAGCATGACTAAACTTCCTAAGAACAAAAGCACAGAAGAATGAAAAGGAACTGCATGACCTGAAGAGACCAAGACTGGAGGAGCAACAGAGTGCCAAAGCACGCTGCTAAAAACAACAGTAGCCATCGGCTGTCTCATGATGAGGCCAAACTTAACATATGACTAAAGAGATGTGAAGATAGGGTCCTAGACTTACAGCATTATGGGTAAAGATGAGAAGCTAAGGCAGCTTAGAAGAAGTTTTAGGTGCAGTGCTGACTAACTCCTGCTGGTTTTAGTCTTATCAGTGACAGAAAAAAAAAACTCAAACTGACATCTACAGCATTTACTCTATTACAACATTTTTACTAAAATTGCTTATACAGAATACTTTTTGTGCTCATTACACCATTTCAGTATGTATGTGTTTATGATACATGTTCAGATTTTACTTTGGCACTGGCTCTTTATATTCACGCATGCACCACACAGACAGGCACACACACACCACACCACACTTTTTTTAAGTGGTGGCACAAAATACAGCACTGAAGTTTTACTAGTCAACTGTTTTTGTAAGTGTTTTCTTCACTCCTTTGCTTAGTCTTACAATACCACATCTCATTCTGAAACCACAACACTCAAAAAAATTTAGCCTTGTTATGGCAACTGCAAAATACACAGAGTACAATCATAAAAAACAAATTGAAAGATCAGTCCAGTCTACTTATCACTGCATCACAATTATTAGATGCTATTTTACTTATACACAAATTCTACATTATTTCCTTAAACTGGCTTTTGGCAACATAGAACCACAAACCTTTGGGATATGAAGTAGATGCTAGGGGCATTAGCAAGAGTTTCTCTAGCTGTTATTGTTGCCAGGAGTAACAAACAGTGAGTGACATCATTTAGAAACTAAAGACAGCAAAACAGGAAGCTAACTCCACTTCCTCACTGAAAGACTAATGACTGACTGATTCTGCAAGCTCCTGTACAAAAGCAGAACAGGTCAGGGGAACCAGAGCTAAGAGGACAGTAATTGGCAAGTCAGTTATGAACATTTTACATCACAGCATGCAAGGCAACACTGCAATGAACAGCCATGTAAAAAGAGTTGTCCATCTGTTGGAGACTGGCTGCATTTCAGAAATGTTTCCAGCCCTATTAATTATTTGCTCCTGCTATTTTATCACCATCACTAGTTACCTTGCAAATGCTGTTGTCAAAGAAAACAATACATTTTTCAAATTGAAAACATTTTTGTAAGTGTTCTACAGATGACAAAAATACCACTAGTGGGAATTACAATCTTAAAAATAAATTACATCACCAAAACTTACACAAATAACTATTACATTAAACATTTAAAAGAAATCTTTAACCAATTACTGGCTGGCAGGTACTCATTTTTTAATGAATCACTAGTGAAAACCTGTACTCTCAAAAATAACACAAAATGTCTGGCAGTAAAGCATAGATGGTTAAGGCAGTGAACTGTTAATTAAAACTTTACCTTTCAGGCATGTATTTGATTCACTTAGAGTCCATGTGCATATAAGGCGAATATCAGACTTGATATAATCTGAGCAGAATATCATACATATTCAAAAGGGAAAACTCCATTCCCTGAAATGACAGCTCAGTTTAATATAAACAGCTAACAGGGGAAGAACATGTGTCTGATCTTACCCTACTCCAATCTATTGAAAATGATTACTAGTAACTATCAGATACCACATACAAATACAACACAACAGGGCTTAGAGGAGCGTATGAAGATATATTTGTAGCTTGACAGTGTCACACTAGTTACTGCTAACTCTTTCTTCCAAGTCTGATGGAATGGCCAACCAACTGGATGAGATTAGGCTACAATGACATAAAACATTGTTCCCTCAAGAAGATGGCTGCTAGCTGGACTTCCAAGATGGCTGCTCATTGAGTAACATTTTAATTTCAGCTCTCCCAGTGTGAAAACAGAATCTCAGAGGACAGAGACAGAAAACTCATATTTTGGGGTAAATTTCACTAACTGGTCAGCAAAAAAAAAAAAAAGAGAACCTGAAAGAAAATCATTTACAAAAGGTGAGGAGAAAAAAACACTGACTGGGAAGAATTCTGCAGCTGTTCAGCAAAAAGCAGTGCATGCTCCAGCTTTGGTGAATGACATGACTTCCAGTAACCTAGAGGAAAAGATGAGGAGTTAAAGCACAGCCTCATCTCAGAGCTGATTAAAATAAATGAAACACTGATGGAGTATATCAATTCAAATAACAAAAGGCTGAAAAAATGGAAAAAGCTTTAAAAAGATATTCAGATGTGATAAAACTGCAAAAATCAGATATCAAAATGGAGAAAAGGCTGGCTGAATATGACGGTGCTCAAGAGGAGATGTTTTAAAAATAATAGAATTATAGGACAGAGCACATAGGGGAAAACCTGAGATTTTCTGCTGTACCAGAGAAGCTGGAAGGAACAGACTGTATTCATTTTACGAAAGCACAAATAAGCAACTGGACTAGTATTCCGCAGCAGGAGTTAGTTACTGAAGTGGCACATCATGTGGATGCTCCAAATCTGGCCATAAAAAAGCAACCTAGACCTTTAATAGTAAAGATGCAATCCTACCAGCAGGACTTGATTCTGACAAAACTGTGGCTGAAGGACAAAGTACTAAATGTGAGAGACAGCAGAGTGTGGAAAATGATTAATCACTGTAAACCAAGCAGAAGAGGAGTAAGTTTATTCCACTAATCAGGGAATGTTGAGAAGCAGGCATGAGATTCAACCTGCTGAACACAGCTATCTTCAAAATATTCATTCCTGGAGGGAAAAATAATTTTTGATGCAGAACATGCTAATGAGAAAATACAAAAGTTTGTCCAACAAAAAGTGAGCTGTGAAACAAATGGAAATTCTGCTTCTTGTTCTTCTGGTAATAAAGACCAGAACCGAAAATGCTTGACAGACATAAAAAAAGCAAAAGAGTTTACTAGAAGAACTGACTGCATGTTGGGAATGAAGCAGAGACTGGATTTGGGAAATGGAGATAATCAAGAATAAAACCAGCAGTTCGGAAATTGACAAATGTGGGATTACTAAGCATTAATTACATTTGTGAAAAATGACAAAACAAGAAAACCTGGAAATATTGGACTTCTTTGACGTTGTTAAACTTGTAAGGGACTATAAAGCATATGTCCTACTTCGTGTCATTAGGAAAGGGGAAGAGGAGGGAAAGAGGTAACTATAAGTAAAACAAAATTTTGTTCTTAGCAGTAATATTTTTATAGTGCATGATATAATCTGCATGTTATAAAATAAAGTTTTCTCAGTTATTTTCAAGTGTAATGGGGATACTAAAGTAAAAAGGTGCCTCATTTTCATTGTTCAGGTGTAAGAAATGCAGGTACTGCAGTGTAAAAAAAAGAAGAAAAGTCTGATCAAAAGAGTATGATACAAGAAAACTTGATATGCATTTTTCTCATTTTTGCATAGGGGACTGATTGGATTAAGGCCCTTGGTTTCATCTAGTAGCAAGTTTTAAGAGAAAGCAAATAAATAAATAAAAACATTGAATATAACAAAGCTTTCTTCTAACAAATAAATAAATGCTTGTTGAAGCAACTCTGTATCTGGTTCTCATCTCTCCACGGAGAAAACCTGATAAAGGGCAATAAAAACACGTCTTTCTTTCAGTGGCTAGGAGATACTGTTTTCTGAAAGCATTCAAGTATTTTCCCATTCTGGGAGAACAATAAAGATAAGGCCAAACCACACAGTGCTTACTAGAAGCACAAGCTGTACTACGCATCTTAGCATTGCATAACCTTCCTTTTAAGTTAACACAAGACTGTGAGTGTAAGTGTTTTTTTTTTTTAATTTGCTTGAGGGCTTTCAATAAAACAAAAAAGTTTGCAAGATGTGACATAGGCTCAAATGGATATGACAAGAAACGAATATATAAAGATCAACCTGCCAAACATTAGTGTGTACTTGTAACACAAAAGCTGGAACTAGATACTTAACAAAAAAAGCTGTCACAAAATAAAAGGTGGGAATAATAACATTTTAACATAATGACAATTTCTGTATTACCTTTATTTATTTAACATTTGTTAACAGAGAACATCCAACTTGGAACAAAGCCAATTTTCAACGAAGGCCCGGAGAGAAATGCTCCATATGCTTGTCTTTGTGATGTGGGAGGAAACTGGACCACCCAGAGGAAACCTACACGAACAGAGGGAGGACATGCAGAGTCCACACAGAAGGCACCCCAGCTGAGAAACAAAAAGTACAGTTTTGTACCTACCATAAATGTAGATGTTCGAGGATCCACATTGCTGCAGTCCTAACCATTGGGTAGTCCGCTGTCCAGTCGGCCCGAATACCAAAGTATATGGCTGACGTCGGTCAAGGCGCATTAGACTGATGTCAGGACGTCAGGATACTAATGCGCATGACAGACGTCATATCCTCAGTCTTTTCTTGCCCCAGATGTCAGAAGACCCTAAAAAAGACAAGGCCCAAACCAAAACAACAGAAAACCCTGCACCAAACATATATACAATATATACAATAATATATATTAACACACACCACCACCCCTAAACAAAGAGGGAAGGAGGGTTGGACTGCAGCAATGTGGATCCTCGAACATCTACATTTATGGTAGGTACAAAACTGTACTATGTTCATTCCACATTGCTGCAGTCCTAACCATTGGGTAGAATCCCAAAGCAGAGGTAAGGGAGGCTGGCAAATCATAAGGAAGCAGGAGCTGTCAACATGCCTTGCAAAATAGCTGTGGCAAAACCAGCCCTAGATTTAGAGTAGAGAGGAAGGTGGTAATGCTTAGAGAAAGTATGCACTGAACTCCAAGTAGCTGCCTCCAAAATATCCTTAGTTGCCACCCCCCCTTAGAAATGCTGTTGAAGTGGCAGTAGACCTAGTGGAAGGAGGTCTAATCCCAGCTGGAATTTCCTTGCCATGATGGGAATAACAAAATGAAATGCAAAACCCAATCCACTTAGAAATAGTTTGCTTAGACACAGGCTTGCCCTGAGAACTCAAAGCAAAAGAAACAAACAACTGCTGAGACTGCCTGAAATCCTTAGTCCTGCTTAAATAATAACGTAACTGCCTATGTACATCTAAAGTGTGTAAAATCTTTTCCCCCTTATTTTGGGGATCTGCATAGAAAGTAGGCAAATGAATAGTTTGGTTTAAAGCCACACTAGAAACCACCTTAGGCATAAAGGAAGGATTAGTACGTAATGATACCCTATCCTTATGGAAAATCAAAGGGCTCTACTGCCATAAGGGCCTGCAACTCAGAAACCCTTCTTGCAGAAGTAATAGCCAACAAAAAGCAGTCTTCCATGACAAGTATTTCAATTCAGCAGTAGCCAGGCTCAAAAGGTTGTAGAGTAAGTTTCTCCAACACAAAATTGAGATCCCAAGCAGGAGTAGGAGCTCATTGGGGGTCTTATATTCTTTGCCCTCTAAGAAATTGCTTGAACAAAGGATGCGAAAACAATGGTGGGTCACAATCATAGTGAGCTGAAATTGCTGCAGCATGAATCTTGATGGAAGAGAAAGACAAACCTTTGTCCAGTAACTCAGTAAGATATTGAAGAGCCACACTCAAATTTGGCTCAGTAATCTCCAAATTGTTTGCTGCACTCCAAAACAAAAATCTCTTCCATTTTTCTTCGCACTTTCCTTGTACTAGGTCTTCTGGCTTCCATAATCACATTTAAAACTTGCTGAGGAAGCTGAGACCTGCTGTCTTTCAAAACAGAATATGCCAGGCTGTTAGATGTAGAGAATGAAGCTTGACATTGAGCAGATGACCGTCCCTCTGAGACAACAGGTGTGGAATCAAGGGTAAAGGCCATGGAGGCTTCCTTACCAGACTCCTCAGTAATGGGTACCAGCACTGCCGAGGCCAATCTGGAGCTATTAAAATCATCCTTGGCTTGTCTTGTCTGACCTTTAGAAGCACCTTTGGAAGAAGAGGCAGAGGTGGAAAGGCATACACATGAAGGTTTTTCCAACTGAAAGAAAGAGCATCCACTTTCCAAGCTGTGTGATGAAATCCTTGCAAAACTTTGGCAGCTGGTGGTTTAGTGGAGAAGCGAACAGATCTATGTCTGGAGTTCCCCATGACACTGTCAATGTTTGAAATACATGAAGATCCAGTTTCCACATCCATGATTTGTCTGCTTAATACATCTGCTAAGGAGTTCTGTGCTCGCAGAAACCTTGCCTGAAGAGTTAGTTGCAGACTGAGCAGTCTCCCATAAAATCATTGCTTGTCTGCACAATGGGTAAGAATGTGTTCCCCTTGTTTGTTGATGTACCACATGACAGTTGTGTTGTCTGTTAGAATCAACACCTGCCCTGGAAGAAGTAACTCCTTGAAAGCAATTAATGCAAACTGAACTGCTAACATCTCTTTCATGTTGATATGTAGATGCTGTAGTCTGGCAGGCCACTTGTCTTGTATCCACTTTCCATTTAGATGAGCTCCCCAAGCAACATCTGAGGCATCTGTCGTTAGGATCTGACTTGCCTCTGGCCGGGTCACAGAGAGTCCCTTGTTTAGGTGACATTCCTGAGCCCACCACAAAAATTCCTTTTGAATGCAAGGTATTATTTGAATGACAGTGTCCAAATCCTGGCAGTGCTGTGTCCACAGATTTTTGAGATACCATTGTAGCTTCCTCATATGCAGTTTGGCATTGGGAAGCACCAGAATACAAGATGCCATGAACCCTAAGGCTTGAAGGACTGTCCTTGCAGTCAGCCCGGACTGAAGAGATAGATGATGGAAGTAACTGGAAAGATTCTTTTGTTTGTCCGGGGTTAAAAGGCCATCTGGGCTGCTGTATTCAGTCTCACACCCAGAAAGCACATGTCTTGAGAGGGTACTAGACTGGACTTTATTTCGTTCACAGAATACCCTAGGCATCTTAGCACTGCTATGACATATTCCAGATGCTGTAGAAGATCTTCTTTTCTTGAGCCAGAATCAGGCAGTCGTCCAAGTAAGGATAGATTTGGATTCCTTTTAGCCTGAAGTAAGCTATCACTGAGCCAGAACCTTTGTGAATACTCTGGGCAGTAGATAAGCCAAAGGGCAATGCAGAGAACTGATAATGAGAATTTCCAGCTCGAAACGCAGATACTTCCTGCATCTTAGTCTTATTGGCACATGAAGGTAAGCTTCCTTGAGATCTAAAGTTACCATCCAGTGATCTTTGCCCAGCAGAGGTAAAAGCTGTTGTAACGTCAACATTTTGAACTTGGGAATGTCCAGATAAGTGTTGAGGATAGATAAATCCAAAATTGGTCTCCACGTGTTCCCCTTCTTTGGTACTAGGAACAGGCGAGAATAAAATCCTAGGCCCCTTTCTGGTACAGGAACTGGCTGAATGGCCCCTATTTGGAGTAACAAAGAAATTTGCTTGTGAGCCTCTTTCCTTTGTGGAGGAGGAACGTCTGGCATGCCTTTGAAAGGGGGCAAGGTATGGAAATAAAACCTGTAACCTTGGTGAATGATATCCAAACCCATCTGTCTTGAGTAATTAAATCCCAATTTTCTTTGAAAAGAGACAGTCTTCCTCCCAAAGGAGCTGCCAGTCGAGAATGCTCTGGCAGCTGAAAAGGCAGGTCATTGGGTCTGTTCTGAAAGGACTGACCCCTGCCCTCACCAGAAGTCTGAGCAGGAGAACTCCCTGTTCTAGGCCTAAAAGAACCTTGAGCTCTGCCCCTACCACGTCTAGACCTACCCCTAGACTGGGAATCATAGGATATGTCCATCCCTTAGTAGGCCAATTTCTGCTAAACTTTGGAGGCTGCACCTGCAAAAATCTTTGACAGTCTGCATAGATTTAGCCTTGTCCTCCATTTTCTTTAAAACTGCTTCCACAGGCGAACCAAACAACACATCAGACTGTAAAGGAGCATCCAAAATCCTTGTTTTAACATGCTCAGCTAAATTCTGATCCCTCAACCAAGCGTGCCTGCGAAGAACAGAACCAGTGGCAGCCACCCTCGAGGAGGCCTGCACAGCATCAAAACCACATTGCAAAGAATGCTTACCCACTTGTTCAGACACATGAACTAAATCTAGCAACTCTTTACACTCAATACCTTCCGCCAGAGCATCCACCTTAGATTTCAATTGTGAAAGGAGATAATTCTGATATTTTAGCATGTGAAACTGACAATTCAACGCCCTCATGGCTAAAGTGGAAGAAGTATACACTTTCTTACCCCATCTATCCAAAGCCCTTGCCTCTTTATCAGAAGGAACAGGATTTTTAACAACAGAGGCCTTAACACCTTTAGGCCCCTGAGAAACAATTTCTGGGTCTGCCCTAGGACTCTTAAAAAGATACTTATGAGCTTCAGGCACCCTATAGTACCTATCAGGTTTAACAGGGCAGGAGGCAAAGAATCAGGATTCAGGAAGCCTCTGCAAAAACATCTTCCACCACATTCAACACAGGAGGTATAGCTAAGGGCCTATGCTGGGGTAAAACAAGAATTCCCTAAGCCTCTTCCTGGAATCAGAGAAATCTTGGCCTTCCCATTTAAAATGCTCCCTCATGGAATGCAGAGTCTCTGAAAATGAAAAATCCTCAGGAGGAGAAGCTGAAGGAGTGGAATCATCCACATCAGAATCAGAATAATGAGGAACTCCTGCAAGTCTTCAGCCGAAGACTCAGAAGCCTCTGAACACTGTTCAAAACTCTCAAACTCAGACTCCACCCTAGGCCTCTTATCAGGAGGGGGCATAGAACCTCTAATCATAGTAATCAAATCCTCTGCCATTTTAAGCATATGTTTCTTAGGCACAGAACCTGAAGTGCTAGGAGAAGCCCCCACTGAAGCTAAACTTGGCCTACCTCTCAAGGAAGTCTTGGAAACAGAAGGAGAGGCTCTAACTGCCTTAGGAAGAGAGGGAAGAACAGCTACCTGAGAAATCCCATCAGCCTGGCCTACCTCCTGAGAGGGCACATCCTGTAACAGTAAAGTCTCTGCCTGAGACTCCACAGAAACTCCTGGCAAAACCTCTGGCTCCACTGAGCCTTCTAAAGAACCGACGTCCGACTGCCGGTTCTTCAACCCTAGGCTTTGCTGCTTTGTCCTTGCGCTTTTGACGAAAGCAGCGCCGGAGCATCCGACGGCATTTTATAATTACAACGCTTCCCAAACACTAACCTGGCACAGTCTAACCTTCTCTTAATAGTGCATTTGTTAAACCTAGCACAAGAGCGCATCCAACAACGTCAGGCCCTAAACAAGGTATACACAAAGTATGGTAATCCCTATGAGGTATCTGTTTCCCACAAGAAATACAGTTATTCACTTTTTCTGACATCCGGTTAAATACTGAGGCAAGAAAACCAAAATGTTCCCAACGGGTACTTAGCCAACTTTGATTCGGTCTGAAACTCCGACTTCAGAAAATTTCAGAACGCCAACCTGCACTCGCAAAACTGCTTCTGCATCGGACCATGCGGCAAAAAAGACTGAGGATATGACGTCGGTCATGCGCATTAGTACCCTGACGTCCTGACATCAGTCTAATGCGCCTTGACCGACGGCGCCAGCCACTTTGGTATTCGGGCCGACTGGACAGCGGACTACCCAATGGTTAGGACTGCAGCAATGTGGAATGAAGAACATCGGAGAACCTTTTGCTATGAGGTGATAACGCTACTGCTGCACCACTGCTCCCTACCTTTAAATGCTAATGGTCTCACAGATATATACAAAAAAAGAAAGAGCAGTGAACTATATTAAAAATGTAGAATGCAAATAACTATGCTACAGGAGACACATTTGGAAAGAAATTAATGTCAATTTGATAAAGAAAGGTTTTCAGGACAGTTATTCAGCAGAATACCTGGGACATAAGAAAAGAGTAGTACTAATATTAATTTCAAGTAGAGCTCCAATAGTGATAGAAGAGGATAAAAAGATAATAATGGTAGATTTGTAGTACTAAGCGGCTACTGGCAAGGGAGGAGGATTATACTAGCATGTATTTATATGCCACAAAACTGCTATAATGGAGCTTAAGAAAATTCTGGAAGAAATAATCAGTTTTCAGCAGGAAATAAAACTTACAGGTGGGGACTGGAACTTGATTTGTAGTAGTGAATATGTGTCTGATGTGTCCAGAAGGAACATCATAACAAAGGAGGGTAGATTTTTGAAAAAAATTTATGAAAATATTTGCCATGGAAGATGTGAATTCAGTAGCAGGAGTTCTGAGTGAATTTACACATTATTCCTCAAGACACAAAAACTGGGCTACGCAAGTCAGAACTTACATTTCACACAAATATGAAATGAAAATGAGACAGTGGCTCTTTCCCAAATATCTGTTAAAAAGAGAGAAATGAAAGGAATGGATAGTGGAAATTATTCAGGAGTTATTGGAGAAGATAGAAATTTCTTCTGAAAATAACTAGGGAGTGGATAAAATTAAAGTATAGTTTAAAAATAGGGTGGAAATAAAAGAAAGACATATGGTTAAGAAGTAACAAGAATTATTTAGAGGTGCTGACATATTAAAGTATTGCAGAATAAGGGGAATCTCACACAGAAAGAAGAGGAGCAATTATAGAATGCTAATCAGAAAATAAAAGACTACCTAGATAATATGCATAAGTTTAGAAAGATGGCTGTTAAGCAACTTTTTTTTGATAACGCCAGAGCACAAAAACTTTTTGCACAAAGACAGGCAACAGAAAGTAGAAGGGGTTGTCTCCAACCTTACGGAGGCTATAGCAAGGAAGATAACAGTTCCTGGAGAGGGACTAGAAATATTTCAGAAATTTTATTAAAGTCTGTATAAACCAGAGAAATATGGAGATCACGAAAAGGTACAAATGGAAATGCTTATGGAAGAATTAAATATGCCAAGGTTAGAGGTAGTTGTGACTCAATTACTAACAGGATAGAAGGAGATGAGATAAAAATGGTGATGCATAACCAATCCACACGGAAGTCCTTAGGAATAGGTGGTATTCCTTTGGAAGTTTGGAAACTAGGAAGGAAAAAACTGATAAAGATTTGGAAGGTTTTGTTTAACAGTATTTTATGAGGAGGAGAAGCACCGACATCCTGGAAGAAAGTGGCAGTGTCTGTAACACCTAAGACCCATCAGATCCAGCTTCATACTGGCCCTTTTCAATCCTAAACCAAGGTTATAAAGTATTTATGTCTATAATGGCAAAAAGAACACCAACATTTATAGATATGGATCAGTTTGGTTTTGTGGAGGGAAGGCAAACATTTACAACATTAACATTAATGTTCCAGTGGGAAGCTGTATGTAAAAAAAATACCACTGTTGTTTGTGGGTCTTGATGCAGGGAAAGCATGTGACAGAGTAAGCTAGGAGTTTATTAGCAGGGCAATGGAAGCATTTGCATCCCCCTGAAAAAAATACAAGGCTGATTAGGAAGACATAGGAGGAATTGGAGATGAAAATTAAAGTGGGTGGGTTCTTCTCTGATAATTTCTGTTTGAGCAGAGGAATTAGGTAGGGGTGTCCTCTTTCCCCGTTGTTACTTGCATTATAATTAGAATCACTAGCAAAGTAAATATGAGACTTAGAAATTCAATGATATAATTGGTGTGGCAGTCAAGAAATGCTGGCGATATTTGCAGATGATATTATTTTATACCTGATAAGACCAGAAAAGGACGTTTCAGTCTTGTGGAACATTTTGAGGCAGTTTCATATTTTTTCGGGATACAAAATTAATGAAGCTAAAACAAAGGCAATTGCTGTAAATTATGTACCCACACACAAACTGGTTCAGCAAAAATAGAAGTTATGTTCTTACCATAACGTTCCATGTTAGTTGTCTTCTTCTCGCCTTCTTCTTGCTGGATGGGTTCGGAGCCGACCTCGGCTCCGACTCGGCCACTCTAAAAGCTCGAGAGTTGGTTCCACCGGCTCGAGGCTCCCCTTATATCCCACAATGCTAGGCGAGAGTTACCTCAGATCTCGTTTGTAAGCTAACCCCAGCTTATAATAGTAACAGAATAACTGTAAAACAGAGTCCACCTCTAACAACAGGAAGAAAGAAGGGTGACCTACATCCTGAACCAGGAAATATGCATAATAGCATATGTCTAAGAAAGAGGTGGTAGAAAGAGAGGTCACAATCACAACTCCTCTAGGTCTGTCCAGGCCAGGGGAAGGAGGGTGGGGCCGCAAGAAGGCGAGAAGAAGACAACTAACATGGAACGTTATGGTAAGAACATAACTTCTATATGTTAAGTTGTCTATCTCGCCTTCATTCTTGCTGGATGGGACCGCCCTAGCACCTTGTCCCGGTGGCCTAACGGAACAGACTCCTGAGAACAGTGGAACCAAAGTTAGCTCTATGCCTAGAGGCTAAATCCAACTTATAATGAGAAATGAAAGTGTGAGGAGTAGCCCAAGTAGCCGCTGCACAAATGGTGTCGATAGGCAGTCTGTCTTGGAAGGCTGAAGAAGTAGCCAAAGCTCTGGTGGAATGAGCCTTAGGTTTATCAGGCAGCTTTTGATGTCTAATTTCATATACCAGGGAAATCAAAGATGTTAGCCATCTGGATAATGATACCTTTGAAACTGAAAGTCCCTTTCTGCTCTCCGCATAGGAGACAAACAGCTGATCAGACTTTCTGAACTGTTTAGTTCTATCCAAGTAGTACCTCAATTGACGGTGAACATCCAGGCAGTGTAATTTTTGTTCAGACCTATTGGAGTATTCTGGAACAAAGACAGGTAGATCAATGCTTTGATTTAGATTTGACGTCGAGACCACTTTAGGCAAAAAGGACGGGTTAGTTCGTAAGGATACTCTGTCCTTATGAAACAAAAGATAAGGAGGACGACAGCTGAGTGCTTGAAGCTCTGAAACTCTTCTAGCTGATGTAATAGCTACCAGAAAAAGAGTTTTCCATGATAACAATTTTAAAGAACAGGAGACTGCAGGTTCGAAAGGGGGAAGAATCAAAGAAGCAAGAACTAAATTTAGGTCCCAAGGAGAAGGAGGATTTCTTATAGGAGGTCTGAGAAGAAAAACTCCTTTCAAAAAGGCTTTGCAGAGCTTGTGGGACATTAGGGCAGATTCAGAAATACCCACATGAAAATTAGAAATAGCTGCCAATTGAACTTTAAGTGTAGAGGGAGATGAACCTGCATGGAAGAGTTCAGCTAGAAAATCAAGGACTACTTGGATGGAAGCAGTGAAAGGATCTATGTCCTTTCCTTGAGCCCAATATGTGAAGCGTTTCCACTTACTCAAATAAATCTTTCGAGTGGAAGATTTATGGGAAGCTATCAAAATATCTCTAACAGAGTGAGATAATTGAGGAAGCCTGGCTAAGGTTGGAAGTGGAGGAACCAAGCAGTGAGGTTCAGAGAGGAGAGGGAGCGATGAAACTGACCCGACTGATGGATCAAAAGATCTGGAACTAGGTCCAGATTCCACGGTCGCTCCAAGAGAAAACGATGTAGAAAGGGGAACCACACTTGTCGAGGCCAGTAAGGAGCAATGAGGATCAATGAGGCCTTCTGAGTGATGGCTTTCTGTATTACTTGAGAGATCAGTGGGAAAGGAGGAAATGCATACAGAAGTCCCCGGGGCCAAACTTGGACTAGAGCGTCTCTGCTGGGTTGGCCTGGTAAAGGGAATAGAGTGAAATATTCTCTGCACTTGCTGTTTTGGGGAGTAGCAAAAAGATCGCAGCAAGGCTGACCCCACTTGAGAAAAATTTCTCTCACTACAGAGTCTTTCAGAGACCACTCGTGAGGCATGAGTATAGCTCTGCTCAACTTGTCCGCAATTTGATTGGACTTCCCGGGGATGTGCGTTGCTATCAGAAACCGCTGAGAAGAAATCGCCCATTGCCACAGTCTGAGTGCTTCTCGACACAGGGGGTATGATCTGGTTCCGCCTTGTTTGTTGATGTACCACACTACAGACATATTGTCTGTCTGGATTGCAATCGTTCCCAAGGGAAGAGAGTCTTGAAGGGCTTGCAACGCTAAAAGCACTGCTCTCATCTCCAGAACATTTATGTGCAAGTGGCATTCGTTTGGTTGCCATGTGCCCTGGACCGTCCTGCCCTGATAATGCCCCCACCACCCGATCAGGGAGGCATCCGTTGTCAGAGTAGCAACCGGAGGAGGTGGAACAAAGGGTCTTCCCGACAAGAGCTGGGGGGAAGACATCCACCACATGAGATGATTTTTGCACGCTTGCGTGATCATAATGGTGTGAGACATTGGAAGTTGCTGGTATGACCATTGAGTAAAGAGCATCCATTGAAGGATCCGCATGTGGTATCTGGCTAATGGAAGCAGAGGTATGGGCGCTGCCATAATTCCCAACACCTTCAGAACTAACCTGGCTTTGATTCTGTTGTTGTTGAAAAGGAGTGATACCAATTTGTGAATGTCTGTTATTCTCTGATGTGTTAGTCTTGCAGACATGTTTATTGTATCTAGATTTGCCTATGTAGGTAATAGTACGACAAGGCGACAAAACAGACTTTTCGCAATTTATTGAAATACCCAGCTTTTGACAAACGCGAAAAGTGTAATCTCTGGCCATCAGAAGGAGATGCTTGGTGGGAGCTGTGAGGAGCCAGTCGTCCAAATATGGAAACACCTGGAATCCTTGTCGTCTCAGGTGAGAAGCTACCACTGCCATGCATTTGGTAAACACCGGGGCAGTGGTGAGACCAAAGGGCAGGGCCCTGAACTGAAAATGACTGGTTCCCAGCCTGAAGCGGAGGAATCTTCTGGAGCGTCTGTTCATTTTTATGTGATAGTACGCATCCCGAAGGTCTATAGAGCACATCCAGTTTCCTTTGCCCAAAAGGGGAAGGATGGATTGCAGCGTGACCATCCGAAATCTTGTTTTCTTGACTGATCTGTTCAAGACACTGAGATCCAAAATTGGTCTCCAGTCCCCTGTTTTCTTTGGAACTAAAAAGAACCTTGAGTAGATTCCGGATCCTTGCTGGTCTGCTGGAACTGGCTGAATTGCTCTTTTTGCAAGCAGTTTTGAAATCTCCAAAACTGCTAGATCCCTTTGAGCGGGTGGAACATCTGGAAGGGATTTTTTTGACTGATTTGGAAAGCGAAGGAAGGGGATAGAATAGCCTTCGGAAATGATGGACTGTACCCATTTGTCTTGAGTCAGGGATAGCCAGGCTTCTGGGTACAGTGACAATCTTCCCCCGACTGCCTCCGAAGATGGGCAGTCGGGCAACACCTCAGGGATGCTGAAAGGGCTTGTCAGGAAGGCTTCCCGATTGCCCTGGTTCTGCGGACCCCCCCTGCCCCTAGGGCGACGTCTACCATTGTTATTCCCGCCTCTGCCTCTGGCGGGGAAAAGACTCTGTGCGTCAGGCGAAGTCCCTTGAGATTGTTTACGGAACCACATCTTTCCACCTTTCTGGCCTTTGGGGTAAGGCCTGGAAGGAGTAGAAAACGGACTCCGGCAGAAAGGGTCTTGCCATCAGTCTCGCACCTAGTCAAGGTTTCTTTCACTTGAGGACCAAAGAGGGATGATCCATCAAAAGGGGAGTTCGTGAAAGACGTCTTGAAGGGATCCGCAAACTTGCATAGCCACATCCAGGCATGCCTACGTAAGGCCACACCTGTCCCTGCGGCTCTGCTCGCTCCATCAGCCGCGTACGAAAGAAGGCGCATGGAGGAGTTGGTTATGGAGTTAAGGGTAGCCAGCTGCGTGTTCATCTTATCTTGGAAACCCGCAGCTGTAGGGTCCTTTAACATTTCACTCGCTTCCTTGATCAAGTCCCTTTGAAGACGAGTAAAATGGCACAGGTAGTTCAGCGAACGCATGGTAAAAGTCGCTGACGAGAACATCCGCTTCCCGTACCTGTCCATGGACCTAGATTCCTTGTTAGGTGGATGGACAGGTACTGAAGGATCTGCTAGCTCCTTCTTAGTGGCAGCAGCTACCACATAGCATCCACAGAAACTCCTTTAGTTAAAAACTGTTTGTCTGCTGGAGCTGTTATGAACTTGGAGGGTCTCCTGGGAGTGGGGTCCACTGAATCAGGAGCCGTCCATGCCTTCTTAGCAACCACCTGCATGAGGGGGTCAAGGGGGACGCCCAGGAGGTGGAAGGACGAGAGCCAAACGCCTCAAGATACACAGATTAGTCCTCCAAAGGGTTGAGGGCTGGCCAATTTCCCTCTGTTTCAGGATCTCCAGAATGTCTGCAAATGAGACATCTTCAGAAGGGGAACGGGGGGAACCCTCAGAATCATCCAAATCTGTGTCTGATGTGATGGACTCAGGTGAGTCAATGTGTTTCCTCTTACACTTCCTCTTCCGAGGGGGCTCTTCTGCCAAATCAGGAGAGGCCTCGAAGAGGATGAAATCCCACAGGGGGTTCCTGAGGAGCTGGCTCTCTGCGGTCCGGGATGAGGGAGTGAGTCGACTTAGCCCGAGGCACCGTAGAGGGAGGGGCGGACGGAGCCGACTGTGGAGTAGAGCCAGGCTCTAACACACTCCGCATGACCTCGAATGCACCCCTGTCAGGCAGAGCCAGAGGTCCCGCCCGAGAAGCTAAGAACCCCCTCGGCACCGACAGTGATGGCTCCGAGGCCGATGTCGGAGCCGAACTCACCAGCGCCGAAGCACCGAGAGGGAGAGGGGGGTCGGACAATGGTCCGATGCCACTCACCCCCTCGGAGCTGACGAGGGAAGTCCGGCGCCGAGATTCTTCAAGGAAGAAAACGGAGCCGACGACAGAGCCGAAGACAATTGTATCGGCTCCGACGTTATCACAGTCTCGGTTCCGACGCGACCCGGCTCCGAGCTCAAGAGAGTCGAAGGAGGAATATGTTGCTGGACCGGGGCAGGCATCGACTGATGAGTCGGGCTCTGAAGCATCTGGGCCAGTGCCTCGGACTTAAGAAGTCGACTCACTACCCTCTGAAGGTCATGATCCGACAGCCTCGATGACCTAGAGGAGTGAGATCTTTGGCTCCGTTCAGACAGCAGGGGAGATCCTGGAGCCGAATGAACGGAGCCAAGAGATGGTGACCTGGACCTCTTCCTAGTTGTCGGCTCCGAAGGTCTGGTCGGAGCCGACACGGGAACTTCTATTACCTCGGCTCCAGCCGGAGCCGAGGGAGCCACAGAAACTGTGGACTGAGACTTATCGGCTCCAGCCGGAGCCGATAAAGGCAGAGGTTGAGAAACCTTAGGTCTCGGCTCAGTAGTCAGAGCCGAAGACCTAGATGCCTTAGAGGGCTTCCCTGTTGACACAGATAGGGAATCCTCTGGCTTAAGTAAGCCTCTTAGTATCAACTTATTTTTTCTCTCCTGCAGGACCCTGGGGCTGAAGCCATGGCACACAGCACAGGAGTCCTGCAGGTGCAAAGGCCCCAGACAGTAGACACAAGAAGTGTGAGCGTCTGTCAGAGACATTTTCTGACAGCACGCATCACACTTCTTGAATCCGGAGACCTTTGCTTCTTTGGACATTTTCAAACAGGTGTAAACAAACACACACACAAACACACTAATTACACCCTGTCAAGTTAAATTATAATAAAAATCACTAACTAGGATTTTTAAAATAAAATAAAATAATACACACACACTCCACTAGGGAAGAGAAAAAGGCCTGTAGGCCCGAGGGAAGAACCTAAGGTTCTTAAGGGAAAAAAACGGAAATTTTTTGGAAGGGGATAAAAATTTCTCTAAACTAAGGGAAATAAGTAAATATATTAAAAATAAAGGGGTTTTAAAGGACTAAATTACACAAGAAAAAGTCACTTACCAAGAACCGGTAGAAAACCAACCTCGAAGCTGTAGCGGCAAACGAGATCTGAGGTAACTCTCGCCTAGCATTGTGGGATATAAGGGGAGCCTCGAGCCGGTGGAACCAACTCTCGAGCTTTTAGAGTGGCCGAGTCGGAGCCGAGGTCGGCTCCGAACCCATCCAGCAAGAATGAAGGCGAGATAGACAACTTAACATTCCATATTTATGGGGACATGATAAAATGAAGTACATAGAAGTATGGATTAAAACGGATTCTGGTGTAGCAGCTAAGGATATGTGAGAAGAGACAAAACAAAAGATCATACAAAAAGTAAGAAACTGAAATCTCTGTTATATGGATATGGGTAGCAAGATACAAGCAGTTAAAATGTTTTTAGTCCCTTCAGGTTTATACACAAGTCAGGTGCATTTGTATCAACCAGAGGAGAAGTTGTGAATAGAAATTAATAAAGAGCTGAAGGATTTTATCTGGGAGGGGAACATGGCAACAGTCAAGTGGGATAAGTTGATTCTTCCCATTGAAAATGGTGGTTTGTGACTACCCAATTGGAAGGGGTATTTCAGAGCTACTCAGTTAAGGCTTCTATACACAGCACAAGCATAAACCTATAATTCAAAGTGGAAAGGGATGATGATGATGAAACAGGGGGGAAGCTCAAGAATAAAGGGGAGACTAAGTTTGGATGTAGATCCTTAAAGAAAATAACAATAATCATACAGAATATTATATTGATAAAGTAGCAGAAAGTATTCTAAGAACTAAGCCAACATGGGAGTGGAGAAAGGAGATTCTGTCGATAGGGATGATTGCAATTAGAGATACAGACAATAAACAACAGGGGGCTGGAATTTACTGGAGAAAACTGGCAAAAGAACCAAGGAACTGGGAGCAAATAAAAGGTAATAGAACGGGAAGAGGCCAAGAATTTATTTGGACTGCAGGCTACAGATTCCCTTCCCTATCAAGGATTGATATCACAGTGTAGGCAAAGAGAAAGAAATTGGGGATTCCTAAGCAAAAGACCAGCATGGTAGAGTTTTTAATAGAATCTAGAACAGAAGCTGCTGTTAAGAAAAAGAATAATTAGTAGTGTATACAAAATATTGCATGATAACTATAAGAAACAATCAGAGGAGGTCAGAAGGGATTTGAAGACAGATTGTATAAGCAATTCACAAAGAAACAACGGGGGATATATGTATGTCTCCCAAATATGCAACAAAGTCTAGAAGATCTAGGATCTTTGCTTGGAAGTGTTTACATAGGTATTTTTATACCCAAGTAGACTCCAAAGATTTTTTCCTGAGGGAGACAGCAAATGTTAGAGTTGTGATGGGGAAGAAAGAGGTAATTGGGAATATATTTTCTGGGAGTGTACTGAGTTAGCAGACTTTAAAGATTCCCTGTGGATTGCTCTGTCAGAGATACTGGATGAGCAAATTGGTGCAACTAAAGAAATTATTTTTTTGAACTATGATACAGAATCAAAATTGCCCAGACACAGTAAGGTCTTGCTGGGTCTAATTATGGTGGCCACCAAAAAAGCAATTACAAGAAAATGGAAATCAAAGTCTAAACCAACTTTACCAGAAGCAGTGGGTAACAGAGATAAAACAACTGGAATTGGGATATTTAGAAAAGGGTAGGAACAAATTGCATACAAAAAATGGGAACTGTGGGAACAACACCTGCAGAGGAGGAACAAGGTTTAAAAGAAGGCAAGATTTGAATGAGCTATGTAATGTCTGACTGCCAATGACTGGCTAGATTATAAGTGATGTACAATGTTTGCAACTAAAATTATGTCAATATTGTTTGTGATGTATAATGTCTGCAATCAAAATTACCTCAGTATGGTTTGTTTTCATTTACATAAATGTATGATTGCCAATGTCATATGTTGTAATTTAATAAAGATGCTTCTTGTTTAAAAAAAAGAAGATGGCTGCTAGCTAACTTGAAAATTCATGTTAAAGCTGGAAGCAGATTAGGCAAGTCTCCGAAGACAAATGGATTTTAAAAATGTTATACACATCACAATTCCACCTTTGAGCATTCACAGAAGCATTTGATTTATTAAAAATCCTTGTGGTTTACACAGCACAATCTCTTAAACACTTTACTATTAACCATTTTCCAATGGTGTGCCCTTACTACTGATTATGTTTGTTATTTTTGCTACTTCCATATATATGGTTACATCTCCAAAACTGCCATAATTTTTGTTGAATTTTTCCGTAAATGAAACTGCGGTACTCATAAAATTTCCCTAGACTGTGATCCTATATACAAAAGCAAGGAAAAGAAAAGTTGTGCAATAAACTTACCATTGTTTCTTTTGTCTTTTCAGCTTTTCCCGGTTAGGGGTCGCCACAGTGGAACTCTGGTCCGCTAATGACTGGCAGTTGATTTTTATGGTGCCGAGCTGCCAGCCCGACGCTCAACCTTCAGCGAAGGCACGCCCATTCACACATGTCTTTCGGAGGCCATTCGACAGCGGGGAGGACATGCAGACACCACACAGAAGGCACTCCAGCCGAGAAACGAACAGGAGAACCTCTTGCTATGACAGTAGATATTTGAATGATCACTGTTGAAGTAGCCTTAGCTATAATGGTACAACCAGCTAACACCTGTCCAACTTCCAAAGCTATCAGGGCACCTTCCACATGCCTAAACAGTTAGTCATCTTGGATTGAGTGCCAAGCCCCTTAAAGCTTTCATGCCAACAGAGAGAGGGAGGCTTAAGCCGTGACAAGGGCAATGCTAGGAAAATAAAGGACCACACCATGGTATAAAAAGCATACAAAAATAAGGGGCATGGAGTGGCTACTGCTATAGAAGCAGTGATCATTCAAACATCTACTGTTATGAAAAGTTTAGTGATACAACAGTACTGTGTTCATCATATCAGTTACAACTGCAGGAGCCTTAGCTACATGGGTAGATTACCACAGCTTAAACTGACTTGGAGCAGGAGGAGGAAGGGTGAGGGTCCAGTAGCCCCTGGAGAATGGTCCTAGAAAAGCATGTCCTAGACCTTTAGAAGAAATCTAGTTTATAACGCTTTGTAAAAGTGTGCAGAAAAGACTAAGTTTCTGCTTCTACAATATTTCTAGAATCTAACCTTTTCCAAAAAGCTACATTTGTAGCCATGGTCCTGGTAGAATGAGTCTTGACTCTGCTTGGAATTGTTCTTTTGTGGTGATTATGACAAAAGATTTTAGCGTGAGACAACCATTTGCAAATACTCTGCTTTGACACAAGTTGTCTTTTGTTATGTTCACAAGAAATTAACAATTGATCAGAGTTCCTGAAAGATTTTGTTCTGTCAAGATAGTACCCGAGTTGTATGTAGACATACAAGGTATGGAGTATCCTTTCTTTCTCATTTTTAGGTTCTGGAAAGAAGACACGGAGATGGACAGTTTGGCTTAAGGTAAAGTCGGATACTATTTTATTAATAAATGAAAGAACTGTTTTCTAGAAAATACTATTTATGTAGAAAATGAGATAAGGTTGACCCACCATAACAGCATGCAACTCAGATACTCTTCTTGCAGCATCAGAACAGTTAGCAATACAGTTTTACATGTATATATACATATATGTATATTCATGTATATATACATATGTGTGTGTGTGTGTGTGTGTTACACAGATAGACAAACTGCTACTTTTATCAAACAGTGCTTTGGTCGACATTTGTTCAGTCGACACAATCTGGCTGTCTAAACTGATGACCGACACCTATCAAAAAAAGTAGCAGATCGAACGATTCTCAGTGTAGGGAAATTTGCCCTTTCCCTGAGAACTGCTCTAGCTCAGAATTAAAATATATATAATTAGCATGGGGTGTAGTGGGGCTTGCACACTGCAAAAAAAAAGAAGTTATGTACTCATCATAACCTTCCATGTTAGTAGTCCATCTTGCCCTTAATTCTTACACATGGGTTCGGAGCCAATCCTCAACTCCGACTCGGCCTTTTAACAAGCTCAAAGTCTTCTAGTTGGCTCGTGGCTAGGTAGGTATCCCATGGTGCACCAGTACAATCCCCAGATCTTGTTTGTTGCTAATTAAGAGGAATAATAACAACCATAAAGAAAGAGCCCAACAATAAAAGGTCTCCAGTGAATAATAATAACAATATGTTTCTGCCTCCAGATACTTCCAGGATGGGGGTAGGAGGGTGGGTTCGTAAGAATGAAGGGCGAGAATAACTACAAACATGGAACATTATGGTGAGTACATAACGTCTTTATGTTCTGTAGTCCTATCTCGTCTTCATTCTTACACATGGGACAGCATCCCTAGCACCTTATTCTTGGGTGGTTCAAGGAAAAATACTCCTGAGTACCAAGAAACCAAAGGATGCTCTACCCTTGGAGGTCAAATCCAATTTGTAATGAGTAATAAATGTGTGAGGGGTAGCCCAAGTTGCTGCTGCACAGATATTATCAAGTGAGACCCTGGCTTGAAAAGCTGCAGAGGTAGACAGATCTCGTAGAATGAGCCTTAATTTTGAAAGGTAAAGGCTTACCATCAGAAGTGTAAATGTGAGCTGTACAGCTAGAGATCCAATTAGAGAGTGTCACTTTGGAAACTGGTAGACCTAATCTGGAGTCAGAGAAGGAAATAAATAATTGGTCTGACTTCCTGAATTCCTTAGTCCGGTGCAAATAAAAATATAATTGTCTATGAACATCCAGCTTATGAAACCTGTATTCTGCTGCATTGGAATGATTAGGGAAGAACACCGGAAGCTCTATGGATTGGTTCAAAGTGTTATGGGAACAGACCTTGGGGACAAAGGATGTATTAGTACGAAGAGATATTCTGTCTCTGTGAAATATCAGATAAGGGGGTCTGACAGACAGTGCTTGTAACTCTGACACTCGTCTAGCAGATGTGATTGACACCAGAAACAAAGTTTTCCAAGACAAAAATTTCAAAGGCGATGAATGAGAAGGCTCAAAAGGTGGAGACATTAATTTGGATAGCACAAAATTCAAGTCCTATGAAGCAAGTGGTTCCTGAAAGTGGGGTCTTAAAGTGGCACCTTTAAGGAAGGTCTTGCACAACCTATGTGACATCAGATTAGAATCTTGTAGACCTAGGTGAAAATTAGAAATTGCTGCCAATTGAACACTGATTGTGGCAGCCGTAGATCCCTGGTGGAAATGTTCAGACAAAAATTCCAAAACCACCGGAATAGAAGTGGTATAAGGATCAACATTCTTTTTCTCAGCCCAGATGGAGAACCTCCTCCATTTAGTAGAATATAATTTCCTAGTGGATGGTTTATGAGAAGACGTAAGGATATGAGTCAGGGAGGGTGAGAAGCCGTGAAGCCTAACTAGGGATGGAACTGGAGCAGCCAAGCTCTCAAATTGAGGGTGTGTAGGGTGGGGTGAAGCGAGCCTGACATGTGCATCAAGAGATCTGGCACTGGGTCCAGAATCCAATGATCGTCTAGAAGGTGAGGCCTGAGAAAGGGGAACCAAACCTGTCGAGGCCAGTAAAGAGTAATGAGGATCAGTTTGCTTCCCAGTAATTTCACTTTCTGAATCACCTTGGATACGAGAGGAAAGGGAGGGAAAGCATAAAGGAGACCCACAGGCCAATTGTGAACAAGTGCGTTTCTCGGTGACTCCACTGGAGGGGGGATGAGGGAGAAATAGTTGCTGCATTTGGCATTGATTGGGCTGGCAAAGAGATCGTAGCATGGCTGTCCCCATCTCCTGAAAATCTGCTCCTCTATTTCCTGCTTCAGAGACCACTCGTGAGGCATCAAAATTGCCTGGCTGAGTTTGTCGGCTATCATGTTGGTTGTTCCCAGGATATGCGTCGCCAACAGAAAGCGCTGGGAAGATATCGCCCATTTCCAAATTCAAATGGCCTCTCAACAAAGTGGGTATGATCTGGTTCCGCCTTGTTTGTTGATATTCCATACTTCTAACATATTGTATGATTGTATTGAAATCATCCCAAGAGGAAGAAGGTCGTGAAGTGCTTGCAACGCCAGGAGAACCGCCCTCATCTCTAGAATACTGATATGCAGATGAGCCTCGTGATCTTGCCATGTGCCTTGAAAAGTCCTGCCTAGATAATGCCCCCCCACCCTATCTGTGAGGTATTCGTGGTCACAGTGGCAAAGGGTTGGCGAGGGACAAATGGAGTGCCCGTGGTTAACTGATTGGGTTGAATCCACCAAATGAGGTCCTTCTTGCAACAGCCTGTTAACAGAATGTGATGAGTTAAGAGAAGTTGTTGGAAGGACTACTGGGACGACAGGAGCCACTGAAGAATCCGCATGTGTAGTCTGGCTAGCGGCACTAGAAGTATGGTAGAAGCCATGGTCCCTAGAATCTTCAGAATAGTCTTGGCCTTGACTTTTTGGAGGGGGAGAAGACAGTGAATTTGAAGAACCAGATTCTGTGCCCTTTCTACTGGAAGACAAGCCAACATGGCTACTGTGTCTATTTCTGCGTCTATAAAAATCACAAACTGAGAGGGCAATAAGGCAGATTTTTCCCGGTTGATAGTAATCCCCAACTGGGAAAAGAGTTGAATAGGAGCGTCCCTGGTCTGAAGTAGAAGATGCCTAGTGAGGGTGGTCAGGAGCCAGTCGTCCAGATACGGAAACACCTGGAATCCTCAACGTCTCAGGTGAGCTGTCACTACTGCCATACACTTGGTGAAAACCCTGGGGGCTGTGGTGAGACCAAAGGGCAGAGTACGAAACTGGTAGTGACTGGCTCCCAGCCGGAAGCGTACATGACTCCTTGACGCTCTGTCCATTTTTATGTGGTAGTAAGCATCTTGGAGGTCAGTTGAGCACATCCAAGTGTCTTTCCCTAGTAATGGGAGTATAGACTGCAGTGTCACCATCCAGAACTTGTCCTTCTGTACGGATGTGTTTAATTTGCTGAGGTCCAAGATGGGCCTCCAGTCCCCTGTACATTTCGGCACTAAAAAGAATATGGAGTAAGTTCCACATCCTACTTGGTTTGTGGGGACGGTTTGGATGACTCTTTGCCAGCAACTTGTTGACCTCCACAGGTGCTTGATCCCTGTGATTGGGTGGAACATCCGGGATCCTCTTGGGAATATGAGGTGGCAGAGAAAGGGGTATGGAATAACCTCTGGTGATAATTCTTTGTACCCATCTGTCTTGAGTGATACTTAGCCAGGCTTCTGGATACAAAGAAATGTGACCCCCCCGACTGGCTCCAGAGAAGCACAGTTGGGCCCCACATCAGGAGCGCTGGTAGGGCCAGCCCTGAAATAAATCACGGCCTCCCTGGTTTTGTGGTCTGCCCCTGCCTCTAGGTGACATCTACCATTTCCTGCTCCTCCTCCTCTGCCTCTGAAGGAGGAGTCACCTTGTGCATCCTGGAAAAACCTCTGGGACTTCTTGAACCACATTTTACCACCTCTCTGACCCTTGGGATACGGTCTAGAGGGGACGGTAAAACGTACTCCCATGGCAGAGTGTGTTTTCCGTTCTTGCAAGCACTGGGTGAGGTTGTCCTTTACCTTGGGTCCAAATAATGAAGAACTGTCAAAGGGGGCATTGGTAAAGGTAGACTTGAATGGTTCCGCAAAATTACACAAGCGCATCCAGGAATGCCGCCTTAGGGAAATTCCTGAAGCCTCTGCTTGCTCCATCGGCTGCATAAGAGATGAGCCTCATGGACGAGTTGACAAGAGAACTCAAGGTGGACAACTGGGCAGACAGCTTCTCAGGGACTCCGTCAGTGGATGTACCCTGTAGAGTCTCTCCTAACTCCTTAAAGAGATCTCTCTCAAGCCTCATGAAGTGTGTAAGGTAGTTCAGCGATCTAAGAGTAAATGCAGCTGACGAAAAGATAGACTTCCCGTATCTGTCCATCGTTCAAGATTTTTTATTCGGCGGATGAATAGAAGAAGTCTCCGCTAGCTCCTTCTTAGTGGCCACCGCCACCACCATGGCATCTACGGGAACACCCTTTGACAAACATTCCTTCTCCTTGGGAGCTGAAATTTATTTGGTTTCCTGGGACTGGCTCCAAGGCATCAGGAGTATCCTACACCGACTAACGAGCTTTAACAGTTTGTCGAAGGGTGGAGACACCCAAGAGGCTGAAGGTTGAGACCCAAAAGCCTTCAGGTACACAGACTCCTCATTAAAAGAGGTGACAGTGGGCCAGCCGCACCTCTGCTTAAGGATCTCCAGAATGTCTACAAAGGAGACATCATCACAGGATGACTTGGGGGACCCTTCTGACTCCTCAAGGTCAGTGTCCGAGGTAAAAGACTCATCCTGGGAGTCTACATGTTTCCTCTTGCATGTGCTCTTCCATGGGGGCTCCTCGGAAGGATATTCCAGGGAGGCCTCAGAAGAATGGGGGCCACCAGCCGGTGGCTCCTGAGGCTGTGGGTCTCTGCTGTCCAAAGAGGGAGTAGGTGCTGAGACAGAAGTAGGTGCCCTAAGGGGGAAGAGTGTCGGTAGCCCTGGTAGGAGCTGATGATCGGGACAGCACACTCCTCATCTCGAATGCGGACCTCTCCCACCCCAAAGGCCTCCTCGGCTCCGAGGAGACCGAGGATGCCATCGGTTCCAAAGCCATCAGCTTCGAGATAGCTGTAGGGTCCGAACTCACCCTAGCCGATGCGCCGAGAGGAAGGCTCGGAACTGAAGAGGTTTGGTTCCAGGCGTCCCTGTTGGGGCCGACCGAGGAGCTTCAGCTCCTAGACACCACGGATGGCACCGAGTGTGTCGGAGCAGAACTCGGCTCCGAAACAACCTCAAGGGAAGCTGGAACCGAGGGTTCCACAAGCGGTACCGAACACTCTGGCTCCGAAAGTCCAGCACGGCTTGGAGGAGGAATCACAAAAGGGGTAACGGACTCAAGTGGCCCCGGAAATGACTAGGCCGGAGCCAACATTTTAGGTAAGGCAGATGATTTCAGGAGTCTCAGCACTACTCTCTCCACATCTTCTTCTGATAAGCTCCTGGAAGACAAAGTGGGAGAACGGGATCTCTGTAATATGGGTGACCTTAATGTAGGGGAGACCGGTCAGGGATCCATAGACTGGCTCTGATGTCTTCTATCAGTGGACAGCTCTGAACAACCTTGTGCTGACACTGTAGCAACAGTAGTAGTAGAAGTAGTACCCTTGATCGGCACCGAACTCAGTGGAGCCGAGGAGGCAGCAGGTATGTCAGATTTAGAAATTTTGAAAGCGGCTCCGATGCAGCAGCAGGCATGGGGAGGGCCTCTTAGAAGATTTCTCCTTTTTCGATCCATGAGACTTAGCAAATGAGGAAGAGCTAACCAGATCTTCCTCAAAAGTGGGCTTAAGGAGACCTTTTAAAATAAGTTTATTCTTTCTCTCCTGCAATACCCTGGCACTAAATGAGTGAAAAAATAGGCATGTTTCCTGTAATTGGATGGCCCCAAGACAGTATACTCGGCTACTGTGGCCATACGTTATAGACATCTTCTGTGAACTTATGATCCTTAACCTCTTTAGACATCTCACAGAAGATTGCCAATCAGACACACAGAGAAAAAAGGGAAAGTGGGAGGACTAGGGCCTCTAACCTAAACAGGCTTAGCCCTTAAAGTACCAGCAAAGACACAACCACGAGGACTACGTCCTCTAACTTAAACGGGCCTAGCCCTGGTAGAGAAAGAAGGGAGAAAAACCTAGGTCCTCTAACTAAAATGGACCTAGAAAGGAAAGGATCAGAAAGACAATATAACAGTCTCGCACACACACCAGAGAAGAAATACAATCTCTAAATTCAAATCAACAGAATGAAGGTCAAAAACCCTGTTCTAACTGCAAATACAAATAAGCGGAGAGCTCAGCAAGCAAAACTATTTATTTTAATCTAAGCACACTGAAAGTTTACCTAAATTTTGAACTAATGTACACACAGTCTAAACTATGCTCAAAGGTGCTTACAACCACTACTATCAACAATATCTGAACTAGGGATATATAAATATATAGAAAACAACCCCAGTGAAGAAACTAACTGGCACACAGGATACCAAACAGAACGATAAAGCCAAAGGCCAACTGTTCTCAGAAATACTTAACGCAGAAAGAACTTAACTGCTAAACTATCCAACTACAAAAACAACACTAATAACAGCTATATGAAGCTATCTAAATATGAAAAACAGCAGAATTTAGTCAAAAAATTAGCAAAATGTGTTAGACTTGGCCACGTCCAAGAAGAAGCACATCCGAACTCGTCGATGCGGCAAACAAGATCTGGGAATTGCACTGGAGCACCGTGGGATACCTACCTAGCCACGAGCCAACTAGAAGACTTTGAGCTTGTAAAAAGGCCGAGTCGGAGCAAAGGATCGGCTCCGAACCCATGTGTAAGAATGAAGGCAAGATAGGACTACAGAACATCAATGTTTTCCATTAGCTTTTGCATACGAAGAAACTGACACTAGATGCATGGATAGTAGCGGGTTGGCATGCACAATGTCGATCATTTGTTGTTGGCATTATGCACATTAACATTAGTGCCATTCAACAAAGGTAAATAAATCCGTATACATACATATATATATATGTACACACACACACACATATATATATATATATATATATATATATATATATATATACACATATACATATATACATACATACACACACACACACACACACACACACACACACACACACACACACACACACACACACACACACACACAGATATATGGTGACTGCAAAACAGCTTGGCCTGAGCTGCAACACCTAGTCTGTGAACTGCAAGGACTGTTGTGTTCCACTGAGACACTTGAAAACTGTATATATAAATTCACGCGTGTGTGTGCCTGTGTTTCTCTCTCTCTCTCTCTCTCTCTGTATATCTATATATATATATATATATATAAAAATAAATATAAATATATAAATATATATATACACACACACACACACACACACACACACACACACACACACACACCACGTAAAGTCATGCTGGTTGTTAAGATTTTGTTAGTAATTATACCTTAACAGAGTACGATAACAGTGAAAAAATATGAAGAAGGATACCTATAATATGCTGGGGAAAGATATAGTTAAGACTTGCAGTAAGAAAACAGAATTTGAAGTTAGGAAAAGTGGGGAAAGTTAGTGACAGAGGTGCTGTTTTTGCAATTTTGCTTCTTAACCGCGGTGGTGGTGCTGCGGTAGCATTGTCGCCTCACAGTAAGACGCTGTCCGGTTCGATTCTCAACTAGAGCGTCTTCTGCGTGGAGACATGCATGAATGGGCGTACCTTCGTTGAAGGTTGTGTGTCAGGCCTGGCAAGCCGGTACATAAAATCAACTGCCAATCTTTAGCGGACCGGAGTTCCACTGTGGCGACCCCTAACCGGGAAAAGCCGAAAGATGCAAACAAACTCTTTGCATCAGCAAATGGTGAAATGTATTAAAGGAGGAAGCATACAACTTTCTACTGCTGCTACTAAAAGGGTTGTAAAAAGTGGATTGTGATAAAGCTCAGGCCCTGACTATTCCTGTTCTCACCAGCAGAGTATAAGTGTGCAGAGGAAGTGTGTAGAGGAAGGTGGACAGTGTTTTGTACAGTTAACAGCAAAAGTTAAATGTGTTTTTTTAGCATCTTACTGCTGTCACCAATAAAATGTCAAGTGTGAAAATAGGAAGGACAATGTTTTCTATTGCTGCTCCTAGCAGAATGAGAATACAGGTGATAGCAACATTACTGTGTGTTTGTAAGGTGGCTGGTTAGTGGATTTTACTGCTGCTACCAGTGAAAGGGGAATACATTTGAGACTTATTATGGGTGTAGGGGAAAGGAGCTTAGAACCTTTACTGCTGTCACCTGTACAAAGAGAGAACAGAGATAGGATCCTGTATAAGATCATAATCCTGATGGAACCACTTACCCCAAACTGAATCTTGCAGGTCTGGCATTCATTAACAAACAGTAGTGACAAGAATTCAAGATTGCCACGTTCCTTAATCAGCATAACAGATACGGTTATTAAACTAATGCCAAAGCCACATATGCAGAAGTGTTGGAAATATGTCACTTTCTCTTAAATAATACCTTCATTACTCCAAACATATCCACATTTCATTAACTTAAAGACAAAAGTGGCTGCCAATTTCTTAGACAGAAGTACTATATCTATGAAAGCCCTAAAAAGTATGGTTCTAGAAGGAGAGTATTCATTAACCTTAAATCTGTACAAAACAGCCATCACATAATAAGTCTTGGTATTTCCCTCCCAGAATACATCCCGTTTAGTTAAAGATAAACCAAAACAGATTTGTTTTAGAGATTCCTGAAATTTGAACAATCTTACTGCCTAATGAAAGTACAAATCCTGACTGGGAGGGCCTTTGAATCTATATAAATATATATATATATATATATATATATATATATATATATATAGAGAGAGAGAGAGAGAGTGAGATAAAGTCCCTTCCTGAAATTTGACTATGTACAGTTTACAATCAATAAACTGTACATAGTCAAATTTCAGGAAGGGACTTTAACTATCAAAGGTCCTCCCAGTCAGGACAATCAATGGACTGCGGTGGTGGTGCTGCGGTAGTATTGTCGCCTCACAGTAAGACGTTGTCCTGTTTGATTCTCAGCTAGAGTGTCTTCTATGTGGAGTCATGCATAAATGGGCATAGCTTTGTTGAGGGTTGTGCGTCAGGGTCGGCAACTCAGCATGTAAAAATCTACTGCCAATCATTAGCGGACCGGAGTTCCGCTGTGGCGACCCCTAACCGGGAAAAGCCGAAAGACACAACAACAGTTTACAATCAATCAAAACTTTCAGAACATGTTTGGCCGGCTAAGATCTAGCTATATTCAACTGGACGTATAAGAGAATTTAAGTACCTTTATCTGCACTTTTTTTTCAAATAATACAGTATTTAAACTGATTTAACTGTGTTGCATGATTATTAACTGAACTGGAAGTTTTGACTCTGTTCTTCAGTTAGTGCTGCTTGAATTTTATTATTTGTTAGTAATTGCAGGTGTGGGGGTAGCCACATTCTTTGATTTCCTGTCCTTGCCTATTTACGTGGTACAGTTTGAAATATTTTCTGCTTAAAAAACTCAGCTTTGGCTGGCTAAGATCTAGCTGTATTCAACTAGTACCTTTATCTGCTCTTTTTTTCAAATACATTATTTAAATTGATTTAACTGTGTTGCATGATTATTAACTGAACTGGAAGTTTTGACTCTGTTCTTCAGTTAGTGCTGCTTGAATTTTATTATTTGTTAGTAATTGCAGGTGTGGGGTAGCCACATTCTTTGATTTCCTGTCCTTGCCTATTTACGTGGTACAGTTTGAAATATTTTCTGCTTAAAAAACTCAGCTTTGGCTGGCTAAGATCTAGCTGTATTCAACTAGTACCTTTATCTGCTCTTTTTTTCAAATAATACATTATTTAAATTGATTTAACTGTGTTGCATGATTATTAACTGAACTGGAAGTTTTGACTCTGTTCTTCAGTTAGTGCTGCTTGAATTTTATTATTTGTTAGTAATTGCAGGTGGCTCTTTTTTCAAATACATTATTTAAATTGATTTAACTGTGTTGCATGATTATTAACTGAACTGGAAGTTTTGCTTCTCTTCAGTTAGTTGCTGCTGAATTTATTTTATTTGTTGTTATATAATTTGTGTGGGGGTAGCCACATTCTTTGATTTCCTGTCCTTGACTATTTATAAGGTACCATTTGAAATATTTTCGCCTTAAAAACCAAAGCTTTGGCTGACTAAGATCTAGCTGTATTCAACTGTGGCACTTTTATCAAATAATACAGTATTTAAATTGATTTAACTGTGTTGCATGATTATTAACTGAACTGGAAGTTTTGACTCTGTTCTTCAGTTAGTGCTGCTTGAATTTTATTATTTGTTAGTAATTGCAAGTGTGGGGTAGCCACATTCTTTGATTTCCTGTCCTTGCCTATTTAAGTGGTACAGTTTGAAATATTTTCTGCTTAAAAACCTCAGCTTTGGCCGGCTAAGATCTAGCTGTATTCAACTGGACGTATATAAGAGAATTTTAGTACCTTTATCTGCACTTTTTTCAAATAATACAGTATTTAAATTGATTTAACTGTGTTGCATGATTATTAACTGAACTGGAAGTTTTGACTCTGTTCTTCAGTTAGGTTTCCCACCCTCCCTCCCTGTTTCTGTTTTGGTGTTAATCTTAGCGGCTGTGAAACTGCCCACCCCTCTTGTAAATTTGTGTTTGGATACTCCTTCTGGGCCCATCTCATTTGCTCACTCAACTGAGTGCAGTGAGATCATATTCTGATTTCAGGCACTCCTACTGTGTACAAAGAGAGCATCTGGGAAAGAGAACAAATAAAAAAAATTAAGCTTGTTTCCTGCCTTTCCTGTTAAGTGATCTAGACTGTTTGTAGGCGTCTGAGCCCCCAAGTCCTTCTGTTTTGGAGGGAAGCCTTCTAGCTTACTTTTGTTTCTTATAACTAGCCAGTTTTCTAGTTTCAGCACTCAAATATGTTTCTTTGAACTCAGCACTTGTTCAGAACTCATTGTAAGCACTACATAAACTGCAAATTACTACAGCACTCAACTTTCCTCACTTGTCTAGTGGAAAGCAGTTTTTAGTACTTAATAAATAAGCACTTATCCAGGCATGTCTAAGGTCAGCTCCCAGTGATTTCTCCTGCCTACCTGATGAATCTGGGCACCTTGGGGCAATGCAGCAATTGCCTCATGTACACAGACAACCCACTCCTCCTACCACCCAACACTACAACCTGTGAGAGATGCACTTATATAGCCAAACTGGAAGCAAAGCTCTCTTCACCCAAGACTGGACTAGACAGTCAAGAGGAGAAGGTAAACACTTGCACCACACCACACTCATCACATAGTCCCTCAAAACCTACACCACCAAAACACACACATAGAAATACAACACACACCTACATTCGCGGAGGCTCTCAATAAAAACCTGCCCAAGCATCAGGGACATCCAAAGCATAAACGCAAGCAAACTCCACCCCCCAACACAACCCAAATGACACATAGCCCACAAACTCAGTGTGCCACTCAACCACAGCCCATAAGGCATAACAACGTACCCAACACTCTAGTCATAGGTGACTCTATAGTCAGGCACACTGATGTTCCACTCACTAGACTAAACAAGGAGAAAGTTACTGTCAGCTGCCTGTCAGGTGCCAGGATCCACCACATAACGCATTCACTCAGGTCACTCCACAATACGTACAAATATGACATGACACTGTCATTGTCCATGTTGGTGTGAATGGCCTGAGACGTACCTCCCTGGACTACATGAAAAGAGACATGGAGGAGCTCTCCGATCTTGTATCCCAGGCAGGTATGACCCTAACCCTGAGTAGCATCCTGCCATCACCCAGAATGATACCACAGTACAAGGACAAAATGATTGACTTCAACAATTGGCTAAGCTTCTGGTGTCATTCTAAGGGGATCCAGTATTTGTCTGCCTGGGACGACATGATCGACAGTCCATGATGCTTTCCCAGAGATGGCCTGCATCTGTCACCCTTAGGATTCCGGACACTGGCTAAAGCTCTTGCCACCCCTATAGTGCCTTTTTTAGGCAAGGTTCAAATGACAAATTCACCACCGTAACAGGTACAAGCACGCAAAATCTGAGGGTAATGCTACTCAATGCTAGAAGTCTAAACCTCAAAATGCACTCACTCGAGGCACTCCTTAAAATGGAGAACATTGACATCTGTGCAGTGACAGAGACCTGGTTCAAAGCTCCAAAAAGCACCCCTGCATTACCGGGCTTCAATTCATACCACACCTTTCGGCCACCTAACCCAGAAAGAAGCACTAAAGGCAGAGGTGTGTCCATATTCATTAAGGATATCCACACCTCCAGGCTAGTTGCACAGCATAATGCATCCGAGATTATCCAAGTGCAACTAACTCTGGGCAAGACCGCAATCCAAACTGCAGCTTACTACAGACCCCCCACCATGCCCCAGGATTCACACTCCTCATTTCTCGATACACTGGAAAGTACTAGGGTACAACCCAACACCCTAATAATGGGTGATTTCAACTACCCCACCATTAACTGGGAAAACTACTCATGTACCAACTCTTTTGTTCAACGTTTTCTAGAATTCATAAATTCCAACGCCTTGGATCAACTTATTCACACCCCCACCAGGGGCAGCAATACCCTAGACCTAGTCATTACCAACACGGGAAACCGGTGTTCCACACCAGAGGTCAATTCCTCATAGGTCAGATCTGACCACAAGCTAATCGGCCTAGACATCCACATCCCACCCCCACCCCCATTAGGAAAACCATCGTAAAAAACTTCTCCAAAGCCAACTTCACACTTCTTAAGACAGAAGTGGCAAACTTCATGACACCCATGCAGACGGACAATAGAGGTATGACTGCTGAATCCTACACAAATGCACTTTATAAGCACTTACACGAGTGCATGGATCATGCTATCCCTAATAGAACCAATATGTTATCCTCCAAAAAAAGTAAGCCAATCTGGTGGTCCTCTGCAATAAACAAACACTACAACAGAAGAAAGAAACTGTTGCAAAAAAGAGTAAAATCCCATGACTGGAGGAACTCCCTGGTCAACCTCAGTAAGAAGCTGAGATCCCTCATAAAATCCTCCAAAGCTAGTTACGAAAACAAAATTGCCACCGACTCTAAAGACAACCACAAAGCATTTTATAGCTATGTCAAGAATCTAAATGGGAACACTCAGATCTGCTCTGAGTTACAGCACAATGGCACTAAATATACAGAACCAACTGATATTGCCAACATCCTAGCAGATAGATTCAGTGCTAAATTTACCCCCCTCTCACCCCCCAGAGGGCCCATCTCTATACCGGAAGAATGCAAAGTTCCTATAATCACGGCTGCACAGGTAAAAAACACACTCTCCAAAGCCAAGAACACATCATCCATGGGACCTGACAATATCCCAGGCTGCGTTCTACATGAACTACAGAATGAACTGGCACCCTACCTAAGTACCATGTTCAATCATAGCCTCACCTCAGGCTTTGTACCCACTGAATGGCGCACCGCGACTGTTATCCCACTCCACAAAGGGGGAGCCACGACGGACCCCATGAACTACCGCCCCATTAGCCTGACGAGCCTGGTCTGCAAGGCCATGGAACATATCATCGTGGAACTCATAAACAAAGACATTGGTAATCTCCAAACTCTGGACCCTACCCAGTTTGGATTTGTAAAAGGCAGATCATGTCTCCTAAACCTGATTAACTTCTTTGAAGCAGTCACCAAAGCCATAGATGAGGGTAAAATGGTTCACACAGCTTATCTAGATCTCGCCAAGGCTTTCAACACCATCCCCCACTCTGGAATTATAGATAAGCTCACTAAACTAGGTATAAATCCCTATGTCACAAGATGGGTTGCCAACTGGCTCACGGACATAACCCATACTGTGAAAGTAGCGGATTCCAAATCCGACATCAGACCAGTGACAAGTGGAGTACCACAGGGTTCAGTCCTGAGTCCTCTCCTGTTTGGTATCTACTTCTCTGAAGTGCAGGCCAACACAGAAGGTCTTTGGCTAACAAAGTTTGCAGATGACTGCAAACTAGGAGCCATAATCGAAACTCCTAACGATGTGGACAAACTACAAAAGGGCCTCACTGAGACAGATACCTGCTGTCAAAGCCATGGCCTGAAGCCGAATGCCAAAAAGTGTATTGTCATCCCCTTTGGTAAAAACTCTGTACCCATGAACTACCACATAGCTGGTAGTCTACTTAATGCAGAAAATGTGATAAGAGACCTTGGGACACAGGTGGACAGTAGTCTCTCCTTTGATAATCACATCGCCACAGTGGTCAGGAAATCCTTCTAAGTGGCTCATCTCATCACAAAAGGATTCTCAGCCAGAAAAAAAGAGGTCATTGTTCCCCTCTACTCATCACTCATTAGACCCATTATAGAGTACAACGCCCTTTTTGGTATGTACCTCACAAGACATCTACAACAACTGGAAAGACCACAGAAATACCTCACAAAGAGGATGACTGGCCTCAAACAGATACCCTATGCAGACCGTCTCAAAAAACTACAACTTTACTCCATTGCATATCGCCTACTCAGGGGTGATCTCTGCCTAACATACAAAACTGTCAAACCCAGAGCTGTTGGACATGCTCCACTTAAAGAAATCCCAATCCCTCCGAGCTACACGCTCTAGGGACCTAAACCTTGTCACCACAATAAACAGAACATGCTGGAGGGATAGATTCCTGTCCCAGAGACTTCCCATACTCTGGAACATTATTCATGAAACAACAGGTTAGAAACATAAGAAAATCTAATGTCTAACAGAGCTCCTCATTAGCACTCCAAGAAAAATCTTGATGATTAGATGGGAAATGGGAAATTCACCCCGGGGATCACTTCTGTGGCTCTGCTCGACAGGGGCACAGGAAAATAATTTTCTTGGGTGGCGAAAGCCAGGGTACATTTTTTGGCTAGGCTTGTATGGGCCCTAGGGCCGATAGCCTAGTACCTACCTATGAACCTATTCTCCTACGGAATACCTCTATCATTGCAGTGCTAAGACTGTCAAGATGTTTCTATTGAGATCAAAATATATATTCTGCAACAGTTACCAAGGCAAACAGCTTATGGAATAGTCTATTCAAGGGTGTAATAAAGTCTAGAATCAAATCCTTACACAGCACTTATGAGAATAGGCAAATTGTACGTCAGCACCCTGATTGCAGAAATAGAAGTTATGTTCTTACCATAACGTTCCATGTTAGTTGTCTTCTTCTCGCCTTCTTCTTGCTGGATGGGTTCGGCTCCGACTCGGCCACTCTAAAAGCTCGAGAGTTGGTTCCACCGGCTCGAGGCTCCCCTTATATCCCACAATGCTAGGCGTGAGTTACCTCAGATCTCGTTTGTAAGCTAGGCCCAGCTTATAATAATAATAGAATAACTAGAAACAAAGTCCACCTCTATAAACAAGGGAGAAGAGAAGGGTGACCTACATCCTGATCCAGGAAAATATGCACAGCAGCATATACCTAAAGTAAAGAGGTGGTAGAAAGAGAGGTCACAATCAAACTCCTCTAGGTCTGTCCAGGCCAGGGGGAAGGAGGGTGGGGCCTTAAGAAGAAGGCGAGAAGAAGACAACTAACATGGAGCGTTATGGTAAGAACATAACTTCTATATGTTAAGTTGTCTATCTCGCTTCATTCTTGCTGGATGGGACCGTCCCTAGCACCTTGTCCCGGGTGGCCTAACGGAACAGACTCTTGAGAACAGTGGAACCAAAGTTAGCTCTATGCCTAGAAGCTAAATCCAACTTATGAGAAATGAAAGTGTGAGGAGTAGCCCAAGTAGCCGCTGCACAAATGGTGTCAATAGGCAGTCTGTCTTGGAAGGCTATAGAAGTAGCCAAAGCTCTGGTGGAATGGGCTTTAGGTTTGTTAGGCAGCTTTTGGTGTCTAATTTCATAAACAAGGAAATCAGAGATGTTAGCCATCTAGATAATGATACCTTTGAAACTGAAAGTCCCTTTCTGCCTTCTGCATAAGAGACAAACAGCTGGTCAGATTTTCTGAATTGTTTGGTTCTATCCAAATAGTACCTTAACTGACGATGAACATCTAGCCAATGCAATTTTTGTTCAGACCTGTTAGAATATTCTGGAAAAAACACAGGAGGTCAATGCTTTGATTCAGGTTAGACTTGAGGCTATCTTAGGTAAAAGGACGGGTTGGTTCGTAAAGATACCCTGTCCTTATGGAACAACAGATAAGGAGGTCGACAGCTGAGTGCATGAAGTTCTGAAACTCTTCTAGCTGAAGTAATAGCTACCAGAAAGAGCGTCTTCCATGATAGCAATTTTAAAGAACAGGAGGCTGCAGGTTCGAAAGGGGAAAGAATCAAAGAACTAAGAACTAAATTTAGGTCCCAAGGAGGAGGAGGATTTCTTATAGGAGGTCTGAGTAGAAAAACTCCTTCAAAAAGGCTTTGCAAAGCTTGTGGGACATTATGGCAGACTCTGAAATGCCCACATGAAAGTTAGAAATAGCTGCCAATTGAACTTTAAGAGTAGAAGGAGATGAACCTGCATGGAAGAGTTCAGCTAGAAAATCAAGGACCATTTGGATGGAAGCAGTGAAAGGATCTATGTCCCTTCCTTGAGCCCAATAGGCGAAACGTTTCCACTTACTCAAATAAATCTTTCGAGTGGAAGATTTATGGGAAGCTATCAAAATATCTCGAACAGAGTGAGATATTTGAGGAAGCCTGGCTAAGGTTGGAATAGGAGGAACCAAGCAGTGAGGTTCAGAGAGGGAAGGGAGCGATGAAACTGACCCGACTGATGGATCAAAAGATCTGGAACTAGGTCCAGATGCCAAGGTCACTCCAACAGAAAATGATGTAGAAAGGGGAACCAAACTTGTCGAGGCCAGTAAGGAGCAATGAGGATCAACGAGGCCTTCTGAGCGATAGCTTTCTGTATCACTTGAGAGATTAGTGGGAAGGGAGGAAATGCATACAGAAGTCCCCGGGGCCAAACTTGGACTAGAGCGTCTCTGCTGGGCTGGCCTGGTAACGGGAATAGGGTGAAATAATCTCTGCACTTGCTGTTTTGGTGAGTAGCAAAAAGATCGCAGCAAGGCTGACCCCACTTGAGAAAAATTTCTCTCACAACAGAGTCTTTCAGAGACCACTCGTGAGACATGAGGATAGCTCTGCTCAACTTGTCCGCAATTTGATTGGACTTCCCGGGGATGTGCGTTGCTATCAGAAACCGCTGAGAAGAAATCGCCCATTGCTACAGTCTGAGTGCTTCTCGACACAGGGGGTAGGACCTGGTTCCGCCTTGTTTGTTGATATACCACACTACAGACATATTGTCCGTCTGGACTGCTATCGTTCCCAAGGGAAGAGAGTCTTGAAGGGCTTGCAACGCTAAAAGCACTGCTCTCATCTCTAGAACATTTATGTGCAAGTGGCATTCGTCTGGTTGCCATGTGCCCTGGACAGTTCTGCCCTGATAATGCCCCCCCCCACCCGATCAGGGAGGCGTCCGTTGTCAAAGTAGCAACCGGAGGGGAAGGAACAAAAGGTCTTCCCAATAAGAGCTGAGGGGAAGACATCCACCACAGAAGATGATTTCTGCATGTTTGCGTGATCATAATGGTGTGGGACATCGGAAGTTGCTGGTATGACTATTGCGTGAAGAGCATCCATTGAAGGATTCTCATGTGGAACCTGGCTAATGGAAGCAAAGGTATGGCAGCCGCCATAATCCCCAACACTTTCAGAACTAACCTGGCTTTGATTCTGTTGCTGCTGAAGAGGAGCGAGACCAGTTTGTGTATGTCTGCTATTCTCTGATGTGTTAGTCTCGCAGACATGTTGACTGTGTCTAGATTTGCACCTATGAAGGTAATAGTACGACAAGGCGACAAAACAGACTTTTCGCAATTTATTGAAATGCCTAACTTTTGACAAATGCGAAAGGTGTAGTCCCTGGCCATTAGAAGAAGATGCTTGGTGGGAGCTGTGAGGAGCCAGTCGTCCAAATATGGAAACACCTGGAATCCTTGACGTCTCAGGTGAGAAGCTACCACTGCCATGCATTTGGTAAACACCCGGGGGGGCAGTGGTGAGACCAAAGGGCAGGGCCCTGAATTGAAAATGACTGGTTCCCAGCCTGAAGCGGAGGAATCTTCTGGAGCGTCTGCTCATTTTTATGTGATAGTACGCATCCTGAAGATCTATAGAGCACATCCAGCTTTTCTTTCCCAATAGGGGGAGGATGGACTGCAGCGTGACCATCCGAAATCTTGTTTTCTTGACTGACTTGTTCAAGATACTGAGATCCAAAATTGGTCTCTAGTCCCCTGTTTTCTTTGGAACTAAAAAGAACCTGTAGTAGATTCCGGATCCTAGTTGGTCTGCTGGAACTGGTTGAATTGCTCTTTTTACAAGCAGCTTTGAAATTTCTAAAGCTGCAAGATCCCTTTGAGCGGGTGGAACATCTGGAAGGGATTTTTTTGATTGGCTTGGGATGCGAACGAAGGGAATGGAATAGCCTTCGGAAATGATGGACTGTACCCACTTGTCTTGAGTCAGGGATAGCCAGGCTTCTGGGTACAGTGACAATCTTCCCCCGACTGCCTCGAAGGTGGGCAGTCGGGCAACACCTCAGGGATGCTGAAAAGGCATATCAGAGAAGGTTTCTCGATTGCCCTGGTTCTGCGGACCCCTGCTGCCTGTAGGGCGACGTCTACCATTGTTGTTCCCCCCTCTGCCTCTGGCGGGGAACCGACTCTGTCGTCAGGCGAAGTCCCTTGAGATTGTTTATGAACCATATTTTCCCACTTTTCTGGCCTTTGGGGTAAGGCCTAGAAGGAGTAGAAAACGGACTCCGGCGGCAGAAAGAGTCTTGCCATCCGTCTCGCACCTAGTCAAGGTTTCTTTCACTTGAGGACCAAAAAGAGATGATCCATCAAGCGGGAATTAGTGAATGGCGTTTTAAAGGGGTCCGCAAAATTGCATAGCCGCATCCAGGCATGCCTGCGTAAGGCCACACCTGTCCCTGCGGCCCTGCTCGCTCCATCAGCCGCATAAGAAAGGAGGCATGGAGGAGTTAGCTATGGAGTTCAGGGTAGCCAGCTGAGTGTTCATCTTGTCTTGAAAACCCACAGCTGTAGGATCCTTCAACATATCACTCGCTTCTTTGATCAAGTCTCTTTGAAGACGAGTAAAATGGCATAGGTAGTTCAGCGAACGCATGGCAAAGGTCGCTGACGAGAACATCCGCTTCCCGTACCTGTCCATAGACCTAGATTCTTTGTTAGGGGGATGAACAGGCACTGAAGGATCAGCTAGTTCTTTCTTGGTGGCAGCAGCTACCACCATAGCATCCACAGAAACACCTTTTGTGAGAAACTGTTTGTCAGTTGGTGCTGTTATAAATTTGGAAGGTCTCCTGGGGGTAGGGTCCACTGAATCAGGAGCCGTCCAGGCCTTCTTTGCAACCACCTGCATGAGGGGATCAAAGGGGGGGGACACCCAGGAGGTGGAAGGGCGAGAGCCAAACGCCTCAAGATACACAGATTCATCCTCCGAAGGGTTAAGGGCTGGCCAATTTCCCCTCTGTTTCAGGATCTCTAGAATGTCTGCGAAAGAGACATCTTCAGGCGGGGAACGTGGGGAACCCTCGGAATCCTCTAAATCTGTGTCAGAGGTGACAGACTCAGGTGAGTCTATGTGCTTCCTCTTACACTTTCACTTCCTAGGGGGCTCCCCTGCCAATTCAGGGGAGGTCTCGGTAGAGGATGAGATCCCACAGGGGATTCTTGAGGAGCTGGCTCTCTGCGGTCTGGGATGAGGGAGTGAGTCGACATAACCAAAGGCACCAAGAGGGAGGCGGTCGGAGCCGACTGTGGAGTCGAACAAGGTTCCAACACACTCCGCATGACCTCGAGCGCACCCCTGTCTGGCAGAGCCAGAGGTCCCGCTCCGAAGCTGAGAACCTCCCTCGGCACCGACAGAGATGGCTCCGAGGCCGATGTCGGAGCCGAGCTCACCAGCCCGAAGCACCGAGAGGAGGGGGTCGGACAAGGGTCCGATGCCACTCACCCTCGAGCCGGCGAGGAAGCCGGCGCCGAGATTCTTCAAAGAAGAAATCGGAGCCGGCGGAGCCGAAGACAATTGTATCGGCTCCGGCGCTACCACAGTCTCGGTCCCGAGGCGCCCGGCTCGAGCTCAAAGGAGTCGGAGGAGGAATATTTATAGGAACAAGTTGAGGCATCGACTGATGAGTCGGACTCTGGAGCATTTGGGCCAGTGCCCGGACTTTCACTACCCTCTCTGAGGTCGTGGATCGAGAGCCTCGATGACCTGGAGGAGTGAGATCTGTGGCTCCGTTCAGACAGCAGGGGAGACGCTGGAGCCGAATGAACGGAGCCAAGGGGCGGTGACCTCGATCTCTTTCTAGATGTCGGCTCCGATGGTCTGATCGAGCCGACCCAGGAATCTCTAATGCCTCGGCTCCGGCGGCCGAGGAACCACAGATACTGCAGTCAAAGACTCATCGGCTCCAGCGGAGCCGATGAAGCAGTAGGCTCGAGCCTTAGGCCTCGACTCTGAAGCTGGAGCCGAGGTCTTGGAAGCCTTAGAAGGTTTCCCCGATGTCACAGAAAGGGAACCTTCAGGCTTAATCAAACCCTTAAAATGAGTTTGTTTTTCTCTCCTGCAGGACTCTAGGGCTGAAGCCATGGCATACAGCACAAGAGTCCTGCAGGTGTAAAGGTCCCAGGCAATACACACAAGAAGTGTGACCGTCTGTCAGACATTTTCTGACAGCACGAGTCACACTTCTTGAAGCCTGAGACCTTTGTATCATGGACATACTCAAGGAACCGAAGTGTAATCACACACAGAAAACACACACACACAGATTACACTGATAGGGGTCTAAAAGGAATTATTTAACTAAAGGGTAAGTTAAGTTAAAATTCCTAAGTTCTAATCAAACACATACACACCCTAAGGAAGGGAAGGAAGGGCCCGAAGGCCTAGGGAAAGAACTTATAAGTTCTTTAGAAAAAAAGGGGCTGGATAAAAAGTAGAAGGGATAATATCCACTACACTAAGGGGAAAAAGAAATACACTAAGCTAGCTTAAGTCTAAAGAATTTAAACTAGTCTAACTTTCACTAACCTGGAGCCGGTAGAAAACACACCTCGATCGCTGTAGCGGCAAACGAGATCTGAGGTAACTCACGCCTAGCATTGTGGGATATAAGGGGAGCCTCGAGCCGGTGGAACCAACTCTCGAGCTTTTAGAGTGGCGAGTCGGGCAGGTCGGCTCCGAACCCATCCAGCAAGAATGAAGGCGAGATAGACAACTTAACATCAAACATTTTCCAGCAGGGTATTAATGTACAAGTAATGCCCACTGACAAACGAGTCCACTGCTTCACAGCAGCATATCAAGCTGTCGTGCAGCTCTGACTGCAAAAAAATTCTAATGGCCGCCATTATTTTTACACTCACTAAGCAGCAATTCTGCTATTTAGCGAGCATAAAATGTAAAACAAAGAAAAAGAGAGAGACTGTTTGCGTGCGTGTGTGTGTGTGTGTGTGTGAGAGAGAGAGAGAAAGTGAGAGTGATGTTGTGTGACTGAATGTGTACATGAAAGCAGAGGAGACTGTGTGTGTGAGAAAGATCGAGAGACAGTGATAGTGATCTTGTGTGCCCTCCAGGGTTTGTGTTAATGTGTAATTAATGCCCTTCCAGGGATGTACAGGCCCTCCACCTATGTCATCAGGCCTCATAACACCCCTGAGTGAGCATTAATGACACATTAACACACCCTGTCAGCCAAGCATTATTGCTTGCTTGTACCCTGAATGTTAAAACCAGATCACATACCATTACCAAACTTACTTATCCTGGTTTGCCTTTTGGTTAAATATTACACCACCAAAACCTTTATATCTGAAGACAAAATTTTATATAAGGAATGGGATATTCATCATACCCACATTAATCTTGAATGCACTTCCTCAGAACCAGTAGTTATTTAGTAACCCTAGACATAAAAAATCATATATTTGGTGCTATCTTTGTAATGGGAGAAAATGCTTCTTTTCATGCCATGTGTCTTTATGCAGAATTTTTTTATCTATTATTATTCATGAAACAACAGGTTAGAACCATAAGAAAATCTATGCAAAGACTGCTTCACGTGTAAAACTGTGTACTCCTCACTGCTGCTTTTAAATCAGTTGATAATTTACTGCGTAACTTGTTCTACCACAAACATCACCACAGAAAGCTACACTCCTATAAACCAATAAAATCAGTATACAACATAAAATATAAAAACTTTAAAAATGTGCTTCAAAACAAGAGATATTTTATTTCTTAACAGTGGCAGTGGTTAAGACATACTATGAGAAAAGACAGTAAGGAAGGATAGGGATAGTCACTAAAGAAGGCCATGTATCTCAATGCATCAAATTTCTGACAAATTAAGTTTCCAATTTAAAATCAAGGCTACAGAAACATCTCTGCAAAATGATGCAGGTATGTTACTAATGATCCATAATGCAAATAACCACACTATTCTTCAATCCTGTCCATACCAGTACAGTTTGATAAATATTAATTTTGTAGTTCTGCATTTAAGATAATGCATAGTAACAATTATAGACATACACTACTCACATTTGTACATCTGCAGCAGGAACCCATCTTTATGTAGTTCTGTTTTGAAACTATGAGTGTATTAACTGTTAAACAAATTTCAGCCCCCTGTATGATACCACCACCACTTCTTTCCACAGAAGAATCAGATAATGAGTACACTCTGACGCAAACAATTCAAAGCAAAACAAATGTAGCTGTTTGACCACTTCCTTTAGTAATATGCATCTGATAACCAAGGACTACAAGAAGAAACACATTTAAATATAGGTATACCATGTGGGAATGAAAGCTTCGAATCTTTAACATTCGAACATAATGCCCTCTGTACTGCTAGATCCTGACAGCAAAAATCTGTATGGAAAGTCAAAAGAAAAGCATCAAGAAACTAATAAAAACAAGACATAAGATTTGTAACTCCTTTCAGTAAATCAGAGGAAGGATGCCACACTGAGTATATGCATTATTTTTTCATACTTAAACTTTCCAGTTCATTATACCTCTAAATGACTAATATTTATCATTTAACAGCTAAATCTGAAAGTATAGTCATTTAGTGAAGACAACTTGCCTGCTAGACACAAGGCTTTAACATTACAAAAGTACAACTGCCACTGCACAATGACTTTGGTACTGTAGAATTCTGATAATACTTCAGTCAGCTTTCACACACAGTACATATATATATATATATATATATATATATATATATATATATATATATATATATATATATATGTGTGTGTGTGTGTGTGTAATTATTACCTAACAGACTGCTGCTTTCTCTAAAATGGTCCTTTGCTGGCAAGCAAGTTGCACATATTCTCATGGTGGATTTCAAAGAGAAGGCAAGGTTAAATGCCTTCAACTTAGCTGCTCTTTATCTTAAGCTTGTCCACGTCAGTTTTGTTATCCTCAGCAGGGTCCTCTAGACAGTCTTTATAACTGATAGATTCCATGGCAGCCAACTGTTGTATAATGGGGCAGAGTCTGACCTTCTCCTATCATCTACTCATCATACCTGAACTGAATCACTGAAAAAAGTTTTAGTTCTCTATGTAGCTCATCTGATCACAGCTGTAACTAGGTCATCAGGTGACTAAGACAGTGTCCAGAGTGGCACTCTCACAACCCACAGCTATATAAAAAAAAAAAAAAAAAATATCCTCTGAACTAAGTTAAAGATGAAAAGAATTAAGTCCTGCACATCTGTAGCAAGAAGCTATACACTAAACTTCCTGCTATATTTACTAACACAGACACACACACACACACACACACACACACACACACACACACACACACACACACACACACACACACGCACACACGCACACACACACGCACACACACACACACAGTGTTACTTTGCACTGGTTCATCATCTCTTCTGTAGTGCAGATTGTGCCGATCTAACAGTCTGCTACCAAGGCAGCCTCCCCCCCATGCCCTGCTGTAGTTATGGTACTGCATCTGAAGATCCTTACAAGGCTTCTTTTCACTTTTCCTGTGATGACTACCAACAGTAGAACTGAGCAGTGTGCACAGTTAGAAACAGCCAATAACTACATGAGAGCATCATCTTCTTTCGGATGTTCCCGTTAGGGGTCGCCACACCGGATCATCTGTTTCCATTTCTTCCTGTCCTCTGCATCTTGCTCTGTCATACCAACCACCTGCATGTCCTCTCTCACCACATCCATAAACCTCATCTTAGCCCTTCCTCTTTTCCTGTTACCTGGTAGCTTCATCCTTAGCATCTTTTTCCCAATATACTCAGCATCCCTTCTCAGCACATGTCCAAACCAACGTAATTGTGCCTCTCTGGCTTCTTCTCCAAACCTTCCAACCTTGGCTGACCCTCTAATGTACTTATTCCTAATCCTGTCCACCCTCGTCACACCCAGTGCAAATCTTAATATCTTTAACTCTGCCACATCCAGCTCTAACACCTGCCTTTTTGTCACTGCCACTGTCTCCAACCCATATAACATAGCTGGTCTCACTACCCTCTTGTAGACCTTCCCTTTCACTCTTACAGGTACTCGTCTGTCACAAATCATTCCTGACACTCTTCTCCACCCAATCCATCCTGCCTGTACTCTCTTCTTCACCTCTCTTCCACACTCACCATTACTCTGAACTATTGATCCCCAGTATTTAAACTCATCCCACTTCACCACCTCTACTCCTTGCATCCTCACCATTCCTCTATCCTCCCTCTCATATATTCTTAGTCATGCTGGCCTTCATTCCTCTTCTCTCTAGAGCATATCTCCATCTCTCCAGGGTCTCCACCACCTGTTCCCTACTCTCACTACAGATCACAATGTCATCTGCAAACATCATAGTCCACGGGGACTCCTGTCTGATCTCGTATGTCAACCTGTCCATCACCATTACAAATAAGAAAGGGCTCAGAGCTGATCCTTGATGTAATCCCACTTCCACCTTAAACGCATCCATCACTCCCACCGCAGACCTCACCACTGTCACACTACCCTCGTACACATCCTGTACCACTCTTACATACTTCTCTGACACTCCAGACTTCCTCATACAATACCACAACTCCTTTCTAGGCACCCTGTCATATGCTTTCTCTAAGTCTACAAAAACACAATGCAACTCTTTCTGACCTTCTCTGTACTTCTCCATCAACACTCTCAGAGCAAACATTGCATCTGTAGTGCTCTTTCCCGGCATGAAACCATACAACTGATCACTAATCATCATGTCCCTTCTTAACCTAGCTTCCACTACTCTTTCCCATACCTTCATGCTGTGACTGATCAATTTAATCCCTCTGTAGTTACTACAGCTCTGCACATCACCCTTATTCTTAAAAATCGGTACCAAAACACTTTTTCTCCATTCCTCAGGCATCCTCTCACTTTCCAAGATTTCATTAAACAATCTGGTTAGAAACTCCACTGCCATTTCACCTAAACTCCTCCATGCTTCCACAGGTGTCACCTGGACCAACAGTCTTTCCATTCTTCATCCTCTTCATAGCTATTCTTACTTCCTCCTTGCTAATCCATTGCACTTCATGATTCACTATCCCCACATTATCCAACCTTCTCTCCCTCTCTTCATTCATCAACCCCTCAAAGTACTCTTTCCATCTGCTCAGCACACTCTCCTCGCTTGTGAGTATGCTTCCCTCATTATCCTTTATCACCTTTACCTGCTGCACATCTTTCCTAGCTTGGTCCCTCTGTCTAGCCAATCGATACAGGGCCTTTTCTCCCTCCTTAGTGTCCAACATTTCATACAACTCTTCATATGCCTTATCCTTAGCCTTCGCCACCTCTCTCTTTGCCATGCACCTCATCTCCTTATACTCCTGTCTACTTCCTTTATCTCTCTGACAATCCCACTTCTTCCTTGCCAACCTCTTTTCTCTGTATACTCTCCTGTACTTCCTCATTCCACCACCATGTCTCCTTGTCGTCCTTCCTCTGTCCAGATGTCACCCCAAGCACCTTTCTAGCAGTCTCCCTTACTAGCTCTGCTGTAGTTATCCAGCTATTTGGTAACTCTTCACTGCCACCCAGTGCTTGTCTTAACTCTTCCCTGAACTCCACCTCACAATTACCCTTTTTCAATTTCCACCATTTGATCTTTGGTGCTGCCCTTACACTCCTCCTCCTCTTCTTGTTCACCAACGTCATCCTACAAACTTCCATGCTATGCTGCCTAACTAACTTTCCCCGGTCACCACTTTACAGTCTCCAATCTCCTTCAAACTGGCCCTCCTATACAAGATATGAGAGCATATACTCGCTAATTTAGGAGAAAGGGTAATGCCACATGTCAAAGGTAAAGCATGTCCCTTGGATATGAAACTTGAAAATTTTGAAATGCAGTTTGAAAAGGCACAAGGATATTTCCAAATGTAAACCCATTGTCTAAATTCTCCTCAAAGTCGAATCTAAGACAATTTAAGTTTCATATTTCTTATTTCAGAAAGTAAACATCATCTCAGTTCTCCTCTTTTTACTTGAAAAGGTGGCTTATCATCACAGTCAGGATGAAGTACGTTTTAGAGTGTAAAAGAGTAACATTCTATACCTTAGGTATATAAACTATAAGCCCGTAACTTAAAACATGTTGTGCCTTGCTGATTACACAATAAACTAGGGATTCCCAGTAGGCACAGTCATGTCAAATTTTGAAACAGATTTGCTAGACAACCTGCCTGCTATGTATTTACTTATTTGCATTTGTTTACTAGGAAAATCCAACTAAGCAGAAAGCATCTTTTCAGTGGTGGCCCAGGGAGGAAAAACTCCAAAGACTTAAGCAGTATACAAAATATTACAATATTAAGTTAAGAGATCAGAGAAATTGGATAAAAGTTCCAGGATTAAAAAATATTTCCAGCACTTCTACAAAAAATTCCAGGTAACAGATAATATACAGCATATAAACTAGAGACAATTTTGGATTTGTGACACCCCATAAATATGAATATATGTTGAAAAATAAAGTTAGAGTAGGACATAGCTGAAGTCTTAGCAGTGATGTGCAAAAGTATTAGGTTCCAAGAGACACGCTAGGTGGGGGACTGTGAAATACCGCAAGTAGTACTTATCAATACAATTAAAAACAATAACCCTAAACATACAAACTGTGGTTCTGTAATTACTAGCTGTGTTGAGATGCAGAAGTGCAGTGTTTGGCCACCATCAGCCTGACCATCTAGTTCTAACCTCCCCAAATGATTTACCTTTTATCCCACCTTCTACTTGATGAAGCACCGCACATCACCCCCAGGGGATTCTCCCTTTCTGGGAGGGGTTATACCTTTATTTGTAACCAAATCTTATTTCCATATATTATGGTAAATTTTATTTATTTATTTTATTTTACATTTGTTTACCGGGAGAGTCCGACTGGGCATAAAACCATTTTCAATGGAGGCCAAGGGAGAAAATCTCCATTGTTAGTACACTATTTTATTAGTAGAAAGAAAATTGTATAATACGATAAAGAAAAAAATAGTAACAGACATTCATAATGGTAAAAAGGCTAGAACAGAATAAACTGGTCAAGTGGGAGACAAGACCAATAATCCTGTATAACAATGCTTCTAGAAAACAGTTCTTACAGTAGTAGCAGGTAGTGACATTGTATACAATAAGAGTGCAATTACGATACTTAGTCTTACATACAGGTAGCATAGCAAACTGAAGACTTAAAATCTGGAAGGTATTAACAGTGAAAAGGAAAAAAAAATAAAGTTGTCATATGGCTTAAATTCAATGCTCATTACATATGCAATTAACATTTTAAAATCAGCTAGTTCCATGGTTTGGTCTACCCATGCCCAGTACATGTACAAGTCCAGGAACTGGTGAGGTGGGCTTTAATGTGAAGCTTAAAAAACTTCAAGCATCACATTAAAGCCCATTTTACAGCTGTATATGGATATCTTCTATGTGCCTGACATTCCTGAATGGCATCAGTCAGGACTGCAGCATGCTGAAGGCACTACAGTGGGTTTTACATAAAACAAACATCCATGATTCCACTTACATGTCCATTTTACACTCTGCAGCACTGTGCTGCTCTCAAAACTCTTAACTCTGGAAGTCTGTTCTCTTGTTATCTGCCAGGATTACCTGCTAGTACAAACTCTCTTCCCTTCCCCAAAGTAGGTAAGTCATCATCCACTCGTTTTTAACCTCCTTTGGATGGTTCCTTCCAGCCATTGATTCAGTGGCATTGCAATCAGGTTTCCATCCTTCTGCACCAACAGCCACTACTTGGTACTGTGACAGTATAAAGACATATAATAACTTCTTCTTCACTGTATGTACAACAGCCACTACTTGGTACCGTATGATAGTATAAAGACATATAATAACTTCTTCTTCACTGTATGTATTATATCATTTGCAAAAAGTGCAATCAACATCACCTACTCTGTGAATGCAGTTTTATACTGAAAGAATTCCTCCAGACACACAAAAGGAAGTACTTTCTTTGTATTTGCAATTTCATTTTCACAAGCCCAGACATCCAGATAAGAATGTAATATGAATGTATGTACTGCACAAAACATTAATGTACATAACACACACATACTACAGAGATACTAGCTTAGACAGATTTCATGCACTACCCACAGAATACTCCCCATTAGACTCTTGGGATAATTTCTGCTATATGCTTACTTTGTCTTCTTCTTTCCCCTTCTTGTTTTACCTCTCTCCACACCTCCAGAACCTTACTAAACAGTAGATTTGTCACTCCACATGCAGTCTTACATCTTCTTGGAGTGAGCTAGATTATTACATGAGAAATGGATGAGCATGGCTGAAGAGGTATTTTGTAAGAGAAATTATGAGAAGGGCAATACTGTTGCACAACTCTGAAGTATTTCTGCTTTTCCATTACATACATGACTATGGCACAAAAGTTTATTTTGTCCCTCCTAAAATTTGAAATTCTTTTGGCAAACAGGAAAGATTACAGTCTCTAAATAATGTCAGACATTAAAGCTACAAACCTCTTAAGAAAAGTCAGGAAGAATCCTTTTCCATTTTTCTAAGTTCAAGTTGTTAACAATAAATAAATAAAACAAAAAAAAATTACAACACAGACAACAAAATGCACAGTGAGAGACAAAGTTTGACAACAAATTACAATATTCCATATGCTAGAGTAAAGACAAGTGTTTCAGGGACATCTTAAAAATGGCGAGGGTGAAGGGCTCCCTTTACCCACTGGAGGAGGAGGTTGTAGAAATAGGTGTCGGATGACAAAAAGAACAAGCACCTGATGTCTTCAGAAGTACACTTGGATCTTTTCAACAACCCCAAGTAGAAGGAATGTAAGAGTCTAATAGGTCAGTAAGGGACCAGGAATGCTTTCTGATATGGAGGACTTGGCTCATGTACGGTTAAACACACTAACACTTGAATTCTGAAGACAATACAGGACCAAACTAGCTACCAGTAAAGAGTTCACAGAACCGGAGTGACATGAAAGCAGTTAGAAGCACCTGTAGATATCTGGACTGATTGCAGCTGTAGTCCAGTTCTGTGTTATGAATCCCTAGGTACAGGAAGAGATCAGGACATGAACATACAGAAAGATGTTGCTGTGAAAAATATGTTTATGTGGGCAATATTTCTTAAATGGAAACATGACAGTTTGATTACAGACACAGACAACATCAGGTCCCACTGCCCAATACCACATTAAAAATGTTTATATTATCTGTAAACTGTAGTTTATCATCACCATGAATTATGACTGGTTTTACTCTAGGACATACAGAATTCCTTACATTAGCATGAAAAGCCATGGCCACTGCCATGAATATTATTTGCTTCAAGTGATTACTACAGTCACTCATGCTTAGATGCATTCCAAGTTCTTATAAAGTACACTCACAGTAGATATCATGCCCTGACAGAAGGAAAGGTAATGGTGGGTGCCATCGGCTCATCAATGGCATTGAATATCTCTTTCGAAGTGACCTCCTCAATGGAAGCACAAACATGGTGAACAATAAAGGACACAGAAAGGAAGCATCTGGTATGATAAAGAAACCAGAATAATGGTATGATGTGCTTATCCCACGCAAGATGTTGCACACACACCCCTCAAAATTGGAGACAAACTATTTCAGGTCATTAGTAGATGATCCACAATAACAAATGTCAATAAACAGCACAAAAGAAAGTCATTGTGCATTGTTTCAAATGATGAAAACAGATCAAGGAAGATCACTACAGAACAATGCTGACAATTCACCACTAAGATGTTCTTAAAAATCCCTGTAACAGCTATTATCAGTGCTTTGCCTGACATCAAAACTAGACTGTAGGATGCAAACAATCTGCATGTAAACAACCTTTTTTTCCCAGTCTGTTTCTTTTTTTTCAGTTTTGTCAGTGTCCCATCCAACTCTGGGTCTACCAGCCTCTCCTGCAGTTCCCAGACTGTCTCTGATCTATGGCTGTGGCCTGTTGGCTGCTTTCACTGGGGGCTTTTTTCATTTATGACCTTTGGTTCTCTCCCGTTCCCTGTGTTCATCTATTTCACATCTGTCGACCACACTTCCCCACTGGAAACACCTAGACAACCCCCCCCCCCCCCCCCACGATGGGTATGGCCATCTCTCCCTGCCAGTGCCTCAAGACTCCCAAACCACTAATCAAACCCTGATCACCTGTGCCATATCCCTTTACTCCATGGTGCTGGCCTATCTAAACAACCTTCTTGACAACCATAACAGTAAATGGATTATACATAGGGAGCTAATTATCAGTAACATCAACATCTAAATCTTAAGAATTTGTCAAGATAGAGGTCACTGAAGTCTCATTTAAAGTGGATGAAAAGATGGCAGCACTCAAAGAAGGGAAAAATGAGACAGAACATGTCAAGTCAGGCAATTGGAAGTCTTGCAGAACATGGATCCAAACCACAGATAACAGGTGACACGCATGAAATCAGAGTAAAGATTTAATTACAGTCAGGAAAATGGATCTTACATAAGATCCAAAAGAGGATCTCCATGCGAACACTGCAACCTCATGGTGAGCTTATCAAGGTTGGTAATGCCAACCTCAATTACACCGCTTAACTGCAGAGAACCAAGCAGCCAGAACACATTCATCTTTGGAAATGTTAAGAGGTGGGCTGACAGACCAGGTTACTCAAGCTGTCAACCACACAAAATAGCATGATTAGTTGGTTCAATGTAACAGAAATATTTCTAGACAGGAACTCCTCCTTTTTATGACACAGCTCTGCTTTTTGGCCACATAATGCTCATCAAGTCCTAAGTTCGGCATCAAAGAGCTAGTATGTCTCCATTTACAATGAACCCCCTGTCCCAGTTCTCTACGCTGATAGAACTCAGGCAAACCTTGGTTCTTGTGTGGTTAGGTGAGCATGGTATACACCAGGTAGGCCAAGTAGGCCACAGAAGGGCTTTACAAGTGTATTATACCCTTCAAGTGACTGACTCCTCTGGTTCACCGACACCGGGCACCAAAAGGAACTGGTGGAAGTCAGGAACAAACTAATTATTTACAACATGCAAGTTCCGGCATTCTAGCACTTCAAGATCAGAGGGTTGTACCCATGGTAAAACTACTGTGATTCAAATAAGGTGGTGGCACAATCATCGGACAGGTTCCACACTCTCATATCAGAGGTATACACACCGAGCTGGAACACAAAGTAAAGAATATGTCCTACAAGGTAGGTAAATGGCAACCACCTGAGCAAAATTTTTTTTTAAAATACAGAGTGATTATCAGCATTTAGAACATAATTAATTACTGTTTAACATGCATCTCCGGTTTAGGGCTTTCTACACAATTAATTCTAAACGGTCTCTATTTCCTAAGTTAAGGTTTTGATAGCTATGAGCAACTGGGCCACTACAACATTCCTTGTTAAAATAGACAAGGGAATGGGGAAGGTAGCAGAGAACCATAAGTATAATCTACAAAGCGAACTAGGGTGGAATACTATCAGGGTAAATCCACTTAAAACACTAGGCTCAGGATGAAAGGAAAGCAGCACCAAGACATTTCAGTGGTTACTTTCAGCACAGTGGGAGTTGACAAACTAAACTATCAATTTAGCTAGTTATACATAATGCTACAAGATCATGACTGTAGTTTCTGCTTCCCTACATCTTCGTTCTGTGTATTAAAGTCCATAATTTTGAATTTGGATGTTTCTAATGGACAAGCTAACTTCTTTGCACAGCAACTAAAACTTAATGTTCACAGCATACCAACAAGTCAATGAAAGAGAAAAATCTGTCAAAAATGTCTACTAAATAGTGCCTTTTAACATGCTACAATGCTTTGTTTTTTTTTTTCTGAACTAACTCACTCAAAAATTCTAATAGTACTCGCCACTGCTACCAGCCATAGTACTGTACAAAGCAGCTAATTGCCTGGGATGAAAAGGGATTTTAATTGTGTTAGTAATACATGAGTAGGTATGAAAAGATGCATACTCGCTAGTTTAATTCACATGCAAATACCATACAAAACAATCTCTCTATTCTACAATTAGCGATGTTAGCAGTGTTGTGCGTTAAACTAACATTTTCCCTTAGGAAAATAGATTGCTTCAGGACATTCAGTATTTAGGTAGCCATTTCTACAAGGAAAACAGAAATATCCTATGACCCTATCAAAAGTTTAAATATGTTTGTGTATGTTCAAGTCAGTATGTAATTAAATCTATAGTTGTGTCATTTGAGGAGTAAATGGTTATCCAATAGAAATAAATCAAGTCTTAAAAATTGTATTCCAAATATTCAGAAATAAGTTACTAAAATATATCACAACACAGGTATTTGATGCAGACAGGTTGAGGCACCTAAGCAGCGAGATATTTCCCTGTGGTACATTTGGTTGGGGACACATGGCTGAAGTGACATTCGGCTGCAGAGAAATATAGCTGTTGCAAATTCCCTGTGGGCAAAAAGCAGGACACAATGCCATGTCCACATCTTTAATAATTAAGTGAATGGGGGAAGAAGTAATGAATGTTGTGCTCAGTGTGGTGTACAAGCTTATGTAACTACAACATGTAGAAATGTGGTACAGCATGGAGAAAATCTTGCATGCTACTGTAGTCACATTTATGTTCTAGTATACATTTTAGGTAATGTTCCCTAGACATTGTGAAGGGGCAGTGGTCCACACACACCAATTATAAAGGCACTGCCCATTGTACACTGCATTTTACTGCCACTGACATGCCCACTGGCCAGTCTGTTGCTGCTGCCTGCCATACTGCTGATTATTTCCCCCCCTGTGTATTTGGTTATTGAAGTTGTGGGTATGGCACCACATTCTTCTCTTGCCCACAGTGAATCTGCAATAGACATATTTCTCTACAGCTGAATGTCACTTCAGCCATGTGTCCCCAACCAAATGTACCACAGGGAAATATCTCGCTGTCCAGGCCCCTGAACCCAACTGGGTGATAAATGTAAAGCACGTACATGTTTGACCTTGGTGGCTAAATGACTCGTCTGTAAAGTAACAAATGTGGTAGACTGCACTGGAAATTAAATCCAAGAGGGAAGCATGTACCACTGTTTATGCCATAGAAAAGAAAATACTTTGCTGACACTAATACACACAGCAAAGAATAAAGAGCGTGTGTTTGACAAAAGTGAAAAGACCTACAGATCTTGCTACTGGGAGTTAGCAGAGTTTAAATATTAAAGAAAAGGGAAACATTTTGCATGAAGTGAGACAGGCAGTCAACAAGATTTGGTGATCGAAACATTGTGATACTCAGAGATAGGGCCAAGAAGAGACGAGATAGCATTTTTTTATCAGCAAGGTAAACCTAGAAGAGCGTGTAGAGAAGGCATGTTAGGGCAATGAAAAACGAGTGTCACTTCCACAATGGTAAAATGGAGACAGAGGTAAATGAATGGAGAAAGAGCAGATTGTCTTGAGGTTGTCAACTGTCTCAAGAATGAGACAGTGGGTCCCATGTAGAGGCCACTGTATCAGTAATCTTCTTCTGTCTCAGATGGTTTAGCTACTGAAAGTAATTAAACAGTTTCATTAGGCAGAAAAGTCTAAACTTGACAAGTATGCTAACCAATGTAGCTTTTGTTACTGGTGCAACTGACTGATAGCAATGAAAGACAAGGGCAGTATTAGGGTCAGTTACGAGTTAATAACCAAAGTGAAGTGTTTACTTATGAGCTTCCTAGAGTACCAACTTCTCTGCAAACAGTGTGAGATGTAAAACAGGATAGAGACTGTTTAGACTTCCAATAAAAAAGAAAAGAAAGAGCAGGTCAAGAAAAGAACAATGAGGTATACTACAGGGAACACTGGCAGGTGTAGGGAGGGAAGGCTTTATCTGCACCCAAGATGAAATGTCAGAAAGGCAGCTTTGAAGCTAATTAATAGAGTTAGGATAGTGTACAAACTAAACAAGGTCATTTAAGGGATCTAAGGAGTCATCTGTTTTCACATGATGTGCTCTTTATAAGCTGGCTCACATCCCTACCCTATAAATGGTGTAGCTAGAATAACAAGCATCAAGCTAGTGTCATACTCCAGCCAAAAGTGATGCTGTTCATTACAAAAGAGACATTGTTATGTGACTTTGAAGCTTTTGGCAAACAAATCCTTGGAAGTTATTTAGATACTGCTGTAGACAGACCTGTACAGGAATAGTAGTATTTTTTTCTAAAAATCAAGAAAAGCAGCATACATACCTTTCAACTTCTTTGCTCAAGAATGCTGGACAAGGCCAAATGTATTAGGAGTACACAGGCGTAAAATCCGAGCCAACGTTTAAACATTACTCTAAATCACTTAACATGTTAATAAGACACCAGCTTTTATATTAACACATTTTCTGAATAATAACAGGTATGAAACTAATGTGTGGAGAAACTGACTGACTGTAATCCTCAGTAATGTACCAGAAAATAAGAGACAGGTCAAAATTATGAGGAAAAATTAGGGGGACACGATGAAATCATGGACATTTGGGAGGTATGAGCAGCACAACTACAGGACAGGTTGACGATGAAGAAGGTAAGATAGTTGTGGTAGCCCATAACGAATGTTGGATGGAACCAATCCATCCAAACCTCCCGTGCCAGTTTTTGGGATCTTTTTGATGCCTGGCAGCTGTCTGGCAATTTGTTGCAGAGAATTAAGGCTATGAGCTGTTTATTTTTATTTTCCAGGGTTTTGTCCCTCAGTCAACATTTACCAAATGTGTGAGTGAGAAAGTCACTTAATCAGACAGTGCTTCCCGGATCCCTCCGAAAAACAGACTTGTGCCTAAGGGGTTTACTCAATTTACAAAGGAATAAAATAGAAAAAAATATATAGTTGAATTCTCTGTTTATGGCTTCACAGACTAAGGAGGGGCAAAAGGACTCAGCTATACTTATAATACGGGCAAACAAAATACTGAGATTAGGCCATGTGGTATTGCAAAAGAGTTGGGTGAGATTATTAATTAACAGTAGAGGGGAAAGCAAAAAATGAAGGAGGCTGGTAGATAATGGAGGATGTCGACAAGCATTAAAAAAACAGGAAGTGATGCTACTGACAATACTTGCTGGACTCTTGACTGAAGCAAAGATGGAGATCAGATGTAAGCATGAAAACTGTGTGGACAGTATGTTTTAATTTACAGGAAAAGTGTGCTATTGTGCAAGTGTGTGTTCATCAGCTCTGTCTTCCCTGTCTTCATCATCATCATCAACCCCCTTTTCCCCATTTTCTACATGGGGTCAGGGTATCATGTCAACTGTCTCAATCTCTCTCTATTCAATGCCAATCTCCAAACTTCTTCAACACTTATGCCTGACTGTCGCAGGTCTTCTCTCATACTATCCCATCCACCTCTTTGTTGGTCACCCTAATTTTCCCTTTCCTTCTTCCTGTCTGTTCCAAATCTTCTTCACCAGATTGTCTTCTGATTTTCTGCACAATTGCCCAAACCACTGAAATCTGTTCTATCTGACCTTTTCTGCAATTGGCGCTACTTTGGCTTCTACTCTTATGTTCACATTTCTTTATATGTTCCACAGCATGCATCCTACCCCCCACTTCAGGCACTTCATCTCCATCACCTGTAGCTTCCTCAACTGCTCTGCCTTTACTGGCAAGGTTCCTGTACCATATAGTAGTACTGGTTGAATAAGAAGTTATGTACTCACCATAACGTTCCATCTGAGTAGGAAAACTTCCTTTGTCTGCAAACTGTGGGATACGGATCCGATCTCGGATCCAAGCCGGCAACTTTACAAAGCTTAGATCTGAGCTCCTAGCCCCTCCCCTTACCCATAATCCCCTGCCAACCCTGACTGACCTCAGATCAAGTTTGCCCGAAGCACTATAGTGGATAACTAACTACATTATCAGAAATGGTATATCACTATATGACATGAAACACATCTGAAGGTCAGGGGGGCGGAGGGGGGAACGGTTGCAGACAAATTAAGTTTACCTACTCAGATGGAACGTTATGGTGAGTACATAACTTCTTAATCTGAAGTAGTTAACTTCATTTGGTCTGCAACCTGTGGGACAGAGTCCCCAGCTACCTAAACCTTGGGCGGCCTTCATGGAAGGATATTCCGGAGCACTGTGGAGCCAAAAGAAGTTCTCCCTCTGGAGGTAATGTCCAATTTATAATGATTGATGAAGGTATGAGATGAGGCCCAAGTGGCTGCTGAACAGATATCATCCAAGGAAACCCTGGATTTAAAGGCGGCAGATGTAGCCATAGCCCTAGTTGAATGGGCATGAACTCCTTGAGGTGCGGGCCTGCCGGAATTTTGATACGCTGTAATGATACACTGTGAAATCCATCTCGATAAGGAAGCTTTCGAGACCGGTTTACCTAGATTAAATTTGGCAAAGGAGACGAACAACTGGTCGGATTGCCTATGACCAGATGCCCTATGAATGTAAAATCTAAGTTGTCTGTGCACGTCCAAAGAATGTAGTCTGTACTCCCCTTTGTTCTGGTAGTTAGGAAAGAAGACTGGCAGACTGATAGATTGGTTAATATTAGATTCAGAAACTACCTTCAGGAGGAAGGAGGGATTGGTCCTGAGGTAAACCCTATCCTTGTGAAAGGCTAAGTATGGGGGTTTCACAGAAAGAGCTTGCAATTCAGATACTCTCCTGGCTGAAGTAATAGCCACAAGAAAGGCTGTTTTCCAAGACAAATATTTGAGGTCTACTGAAGATGCCAGTTCGAAGGGAGGGGCTGTCAGGGCTTGTAATACCAAGGTCAAATCCCATGGAGATGCCGCTTCCTTTATTGGAGGTCTAAGAAGAAAGGTGCCCTTTAGGAACGTTTTGCACAATTTTGTAGTCATCAAACGACTCATTTCAGTACCTACGTGGTAATGAGAGATAGCTGCTAACTGAACCTTAACCGTAGAACAGCTAGCTCCGCCATTAAAAAGACCTGAAAGAAAGTCCAGCACCACAGGCAAGGGGGCTGTAAAAGGGTCCAAATTATGGCGTTCTGCCCAGAAAGAGAAACGTTTCCATTTACTACCATAGACCTGCCTAGTAGAGGGCTTGTGTGCTGCTACTAGGATAGTTTTAACAGGAGAAGAGATACCGGGAGTCCTAGCTACAAGTGGAACTGGAGCAGCCAAGCCGTAAGCTTGAGGCTGGCCAGGTCGGGAAGTGGGAGCCCCTGGGGGTGGGAGATTAGATCCAGAAGGGGATCTAGAATCCAGGGCGGATTCACTCGATGAGACCAGAGGTAAGGGAACCAAGCTTGGCGAGGCCAGAATGGGGCAATGAGGATCATCCTGCTCCCCAACCGACTGGCTTTCTGAAGAAGTTTCAGCATGAGGGGAAGAGGAGGGTAGGCATAGAGAAGACCGGGTGACCAAGCATGAACCAAGGCGTCCCTCGGGGCTTCCCCGGCAGGGGGAGTGAGAGCGAAGTAAATGTTGCATTTCGTGTTTGAGGGAGATGCGAAAAGATCGCAACAGGGCTGCCCCCAAACGGCAAAAATTCGACTCACTACTCGAGGATTGAGGGACCACTCGTAAGGTGAAAGGATGGTGCGACTCAGTCTGTCCGCCATGATGTTGGTCCGTCCCAGAATGTGCGTTGCAATGAGAAAGCGGTTGATGGAGATCACCCATTCCCACACTCTCATGGCTTCTCGACAGAGAGGGTAAGACCTGGTTCCTCCTTGTTTGTTGATATACCATACCACAGACATACTGTCTGTCTGGATTGCAATTGTTCCTACAGGCAGAAGGCTCTGAAGTGCTTGCAACGACAACAGCACTGCCCTCATCTCTAGAACATTTATGTGCAATAAGGTCTCCGAATCGTTCCACGTGCCTTGGACCGTCCTGCTCGAATAATGCTCCCCCCCCAAGACGAGAGGCATCCGTGGTCACCGTGGTGAGAGGGGGGCTGTGGCAAAGGGACGTCCCACCTGGAGGTCCAGCGATTGAAGCCACCAAACGAGAGCCCTCTTGCAGGCCCTGCTGAGAGAAATGGGGTGACTCAAGGGGTATTGATGAAAGGACCACTGGACTTGGAGAGTCCACTGTAAAATCCTCATGCTCAGACGCGCCATGGGAAGAAGGTTTATAGCGGCTGCAATGGACCCCAGGGCCCTCAGAACCAATCCCGCCGGGAGTTTTGAAGATTGAAAGATGGCCCACACATGTGCCCTCAAAGTGTGCAACCAGTAGGGAGTTAAGAAGACTAGTTGCCTGTTGGTGTCCAGTTTGGCCCCAATAAAATCTAACACCTGAGTTGGGGTGAGAGAGGACTTGTCCGAGTTTATAGTGATTCCTAGTTGCGGAGCAAGGTTGAGAAAGTAGTCCCTGGCTAAGCATAGTAGATGCCTTGTCGGGGCGGTGAGGAGCCAGTCGTCCAGGTACGGGAAGACCTGCATTCCTTGGAGTCTCAGGTGAGGCACTATCACTAATACCTTGGTGAACACCCTGGGGGCTGAGGTGAGACCAAAGGGGAGGACCCTGAATTGATAATGACTGGCTCCCAGCCATAAGCGGAGAAACCTCCTAGACCATTCGTCCATCAATATGTGGTAGTACGCGTCCTTGAGGTCTATGGAGCACATCCAGTCATTCTCCCGCAATAGGGGGGAGAATAGATTGAAGAGTTACCATCCGGAACTTTTCTTTGGTTACTGACAGGTTTAGTAGGGAAAGATCGAGGATGGGCCTTAGGTCCCCCGTCTTTTTTGGCACCAAAAAGAACCTGGAGTAGTAACCCAATCCGGACTGGCCTGGGGGGATGTGCTGGATGGCTCCTTTTTCTAAAAGCAGCCGAATTTCCGCAGCTGCTGCCTCCCTCTGATTGGGTGGAACATCGGGGAGGGGTCCGGGGGTGTCGGGAATGTAGGAAAAGGGAATTCTGTATCCTCTGGATATGATACGAAGCACCAAGCGGTCTGTTGTAATGGACTCCCAAGCTGCCAGGTGCTTCGAGAAACGCCCCCCGACTGCCTCCACAGTGGAGCAGTCAGGCAACCCCTCAGGGTTGCTGCGTGGGCCGATCAGAGAAGGCTTCTCTGGACCCAAAGTTCTTCAGGCCCCCTCTGCCTCTAGGGTGGCATCCACCCTGTCCTCCTCTGCCGCGGAAGGACTGGGAGTCCGGAGCGGACTGGGATTGTTGCGACTTTCGGAACCACATCTTCTTCTGTCCCTTTTGGTTCTTGGAGAAGGACCTCTGGGGAGCAGAGAAGCGGACTCCGATGGCAGACGTCTTCCCGTCCTTTTCGCTCTGGACCAAAGTCTCGCGAACTGTCTTGCCAAATAGGGCAGAACCATCGAAGGGGGCATTCGCAAAGGATGCCTTGATGGGTTCCGCAAAATCACAATGTCAGAGCCAGGCCTGGCACCTCATAACTAGGCCTGCTCCGCTGGCTCTAGTGGCTCCATCTGTAGCATGGGATAAAAGCCGCATAGAGGTGTTGGATATATACCTAAGAGTGGCCATGCGAGAGGAGTACAATTGTTTGTCCTCCCCCGACATGGACTCCGGGGGCGATACAGCGTACTCTTTGATAAGGTCTCGCTGCAATCGAATCACATGTGCCATATAGTTCAGGGACCTTACAGCGAAGGTCGCTGAACTAAAGACCCGCTTCCCAAGACGGTCCATCAAGAGAGACTCCTTGCTCGGGGGATGGACCGAGGGACTCTCTTGGGCTAACTCCCTCTTGGTGGCTGCCGCCACCAACATGGCATCTACAGGGGGGGGGGTCCCTTGCTCCAATGGGATTTCTCTGCCCGGGGGCTCAGGATCTTGTCAGGACATTTGGGGACTGGCTCCACAGTGTCCTTCCACACCCTAGTGGTGATAAGGTCCACTAAGGGGTAGGCCGGAGGGGACACCCAAGAGGTAGATGGGCCTGCTTCGAATGCCTCCAGGAACACGGATTCGTCCGAAGAAGCCTTAGGGGCAGACCACCCCCCTCTTATCCTAAGCATTTCCACGATGGCTCCGAAGGAGACATCCTCGGGGGGTGACCTTGGGGAGCCTTTCCCCTCATCCAAATCCGTGTCTTCTGTCAAGGACTCGGGGGAGTCCACGTGCCTCCTCTTACACTTCCGCTTGTGAGGAACATCCTCGGGGGGACTGTCCGAGGACGACTCACCAGCAATGTCTTGTTCCAGGAGAATGACCTAAGACATCAAAGCAGGCTGTCCCTGTGGCCGGGCGACGGGACCATCAGATCCGAAGGGCCAATGTGCTCCGACCTGGACGGAGCTGAAGGCACACTAAACCCCTCGGATCCGAAGCTCAGAGCACGGCTCCGAGAGCTCGGATCCGACAAGGACGGGTCCGGAAAACTCGAAGGAAGAGTCGGAGCTGAAGTACCAGATACTGTCTGCGCTGACCCACCCCCGGCTCCAACGCTGCCTGGCTCAGAGCGCTCCGTACCCGGGAAGCGGGTCGGAGAAGGAGCTACTGGGGCAAAGAAGGGTGTTGAGCTCCCCCCCAGGGGGGGGCAGGAGCACTCCCATCTGCATTTGGGCCTGGATGAACCTTCGCATCACCCGGTCCAAATCAGCTTCAGAAAGGCTACGTGTTGATCTCGACGAGGCCACCGAGGCTGCCCGGGAGTGCCGCTTCGATGATCTCGACGGAGATCGGGTCTCCTCCTCCTCGGGTCCCGGTGAGAAGCATGGAGACCAGAGCCAAGAAGGAGGAGACCTGGAAGCCGTGGAGGGAGAAGCCCGCTTAGCCGGGGGGGCTGAAGTGGAGGCCTCGGCCTGCCACATGTGGTGCTTCTCCCTCCGTTTTTCTTTCCTGGCCTCCCTCTCCTCCGGCTCCGAAGCGGGAGATTGAGTCCCGGCCGGGGGGAGAGAGGCAGGAGTGGCCGCCACCGAAAGCCTGGGAGGAGGCCACAAAAGCAAAGGAGGCCAAAGCCGAATCCGGGGGCAAAAGTCCCGCCAGGATCAGCTTAGACCTCCGGTCCTTCAGTGCCCTGGAGTTGAACGCCGCACAGATAGCACATCCAGAGGAAAGGTGTTCAACCCCAAGGCATCGAACGCACCGAGTGTGGCCATCCGCCAGGGAGAGCTTATGGCCACACTCGGTGCACTTAGAGAATATTGGCTTTGGGGCCTCAGACACACTAAAGTAAAAACTCACTCGGTAGGCCCCAACACACTAAACACACACACACACACACACACACACACACACACACACACACTAACTACGACCAGCGAGGGGAGGAAGAAACTAGAGTAATTTTAACCAAAATTTAACTGAACTATCAAAAGGGAACCTAACACACACAAACACTCACTGAAATTTAACAAGTAATTTTAAAGAGAGACGTATCTGCCAAAAAAAAACAGGAGCTCGCAATCTAGCTGCTGTTCAGAAGCGTGGCAAACTAGATCTGAGGTCAGTCAGGGTTGGCAGGGGATTATGGGTAAGGGGAGGAGCTAGGCGCTCGGATCTAAGCTTTGTAAAGTTGCCGGCTTGGATCCGAGATCGGATCCGTATCCAACAGGTTGCAGACCAAATGAAGTTAACTACTTCAGATCCACTGTTTTGTATACCTTAATTTTCAGATTCTTTGGAATTTTTCCGTCATACAATTCCCCTGACACCCTGTGCCAACTGGGTGCAGCCCCTATGATTATAGCTTTGACCTCCTCACTAAGACTTTCCTTCTCCTCATCCATTTCTCCCAGATACCTGAAGCTGTTGGCCTGTTCCACTATTTTCTATTTCAGTTGTGAGCATCTTCTCATTTACCCCATTTGGTGCCATACTATCTAATTTGTACTCAGTTTCATCCTGTGGACCTTCCGTTTTGCATTCCATGTCCCTATCCTTTGCTGAAGTTCTTGCTCAGAATCTGCCTGTACTGCCACATCATCTGCATACAGCAGTTTTGCTGATCTGTCCCCTACAACCTTGTTTGCTACTGTAGTCCATTACCAGTATGAACAGCAGTGGGTTCAGAGTTGAACCCTGATGCACACCCACTCTCTCTGGGAATCCCTCTGTCAGACTAAACAATGTTCATACTTAAGTCCTCCTCCTGAGTAGTAGACTCTGGATCCCAAGCTAAGTGGCTTTCTGCTCTGCCCTTTCATCTTGTCTCCTAGACACACATGTCCAGTCTCTTTCTTACCATCATGTCATCTACTTCCAAACTCCGTCTTGTCAGTTAAGCTACAATAAGCGTAGGAATTCTTAGTTCAAGTTTGGCAGGTTGATTGGTTTTACATCCAGCTTTCGTTCAACACCGCTATCCCAGGTAAGCCAAGCTGGGCAACTAGACACTGGCTGGCCAGTAGCTTACTGACCCAGGGCTGCTAGGTTTTATGGCGGAGCACACTGGCCAATAGGGCATATACACCCATTCCTCCATTAGCATGGGTCCCTGGCATAGGCCAGAGTAGGCTGGGTCCTCAACCCACTTACCACCAGCAAATAATGATGCCCATTTGGCAATATTAGTCAGCAAGACCAAATCTGATGCCCATTTGGCGATATTACTCAGCAAGACCAAATCACCTAAAGCCATATTTTACATTGCTGTCTAGCTCTGACATGGCGCACAGTCTGTGATCTGTGTTCTGCAATCTTGAGGAAAGTGAGCACCACAGTAGATCCCCAAAGTGGTTGATCTCTACAATTCTTCCCCCTGTAGGGCTGCCACAACTCCATTCTTGGGTGAGTTTGAGATGGAAACACTCAGCATGTTTTTGGAAATTGGGAGGAACCCCACAGAGACACAGGGAGAACATGCAAACTCCATACAGGCATTGGCCAGAAATCATGATCGAACCTTATGCCTTATATCTTGTGCATGGGAGGCAAAGACCTTAACCTTTATGCCAACTGGTCTCTCATCCCTGTAGTAGTGTGCTGTGCTTGTTAAGGAACTGAGGACAGAAAGCCAGTTGTATATCTCGTTTTTTTTTTTTTTTTTTTTTTGAGAGTAAAAAGAATAAATGAAGTGCTTTGCTGTAGATCAGCAACATGGGGAATGTAAGAGGAAAGCTTATGGTAGGCTCACTAATTAAAAGATTTGCTTGTTTAGAGATGGAATATAGTAAAGAGGAGAGCATAAAGTAAAAGAAGGGCATGTGATGCGAGATAGACAACAGTGACATCAATAAGAAGGTGAGGAAGTCAAACCAAGTAAGTCTGGGCTGAAGTCTATGAATGGGAAGACTTGGGTAAAGAATGAAGTTTGTCATGAACAAGCATGGCAGTCTGTTTATCTCAGATGCAGGAAAATCAGTGAAGTGAGATGGTAGAAATTGCAGGTATGCAATGTCTTCTGGAGGCATTCTGTGAACAGGTAAGAACTGGTGAGGAGGGTTAATACACAGCAGTCAGATCCAATCAGGGACTATATCAGAATAGGTCAGCAGAAAACTTAGTAATACATGAACAAAGAGAACGCTACCACAGAAGTAGAGATCTAAAGGACAAATGAAGGAAAGAGAAGGTACTGTCCAATAAGAAGTGAGTTAATGGGAGTGTGGTAATGGAAACTTTGCATTTAGTTCTTAGATGATGAGACTGAATTAAAATACAGTGCACATTTGAAGGAGATGGCTGAGGGCTGACGTAGGATGTGCATTTTATAGAAAAGAAAGCAGACAGGACCAAAACAGACACCCCTCCACAAAAAAGAAATCTCATCCCTATCCCTGTTCAAGCAAAACCTGGATCTATGGAAGGGCAATATGAAATTTACCCCAGGACCGACCCCTGTACCACTAATGGACAGGGACAGTACTTACATGCTCTGTCCCCTGTTAATTCTCAATTTCATGACCAGGTAATATTTAAATATAGATCTTGGAAAAGGACAGGGTAGATTTAATACAAAATGGCTGGGTTTAAAATGGTCTGCAGGGGTAGATAGTCTCATACTCACTTTTTAATTTTGTCAAATCTTTTGGTTTTCTAATATCATGACGGGAATGGACCCCATTCCTAAGTCAAAGTATGACTAAAGTTCATGAAATTAGTATTATTTCACTCTGAGTTCAGCCAAAAGTGTTCTTCGCAGCACTTGCAATGTGCCCAGTAATGACTCCTTCTGCAATTCGTATGGACTTACATATATTGGTATCACATCTAAATATGACTGTAGACTCTTTTCTATAAGACCCATTGCTCCTACTACTATTGGAACTATCTGGGTATCTTTCCTCCAAACTGCTCTTGTTTCTGTTTGCAAATCCTGATATTTTATGACTTTGTGTCTCTCTGTACGCAAAACACTATAGTCACTGTGTGTGGTGATTTTAGTGATCAATGCTACTTTTGTCTTCTTTTCTTGGACCACTATATCCAGTTATCTAGCATTTATCTTTTGAACTGTTGGTAATGGATGATTCCATGTGAGGTACTTACCTATGTGAAGGACAGGATGATTTAGTTAGACCGCTGGAACATTTGATCAAGGACTGTTAGAGTAGGTCAGTTGAATGTAAATGTGTAAGGAGTAGATACAAAGCAGAATACAGTTTGACATTACTATTTCACTAAGCTAATAAGCCCAAGCAGGGAACTGCAAAGTGCAGTGTTAAAATGCTACTCTGGATAACGTGGTGGTTTTGCAGTTAGATCTTCCTTTCCATCTCATATGTACAAGATCTGGGGTTCAAACCTGACCTCCAGTCACTGTCTTTGTGGTGTTTTCCATGTGTATGTTTGTTTTTTTTTCTGACTACTCCAGTTTCCTCCCACCACCACAAACATGCTGGTTGACTGCTGCATTAAACTGTCCAATCTCTATAGGTAAGACACGGACAACTACACTACCCATGTTAACAAATAATTAAATTAAGTTGAAAAATACCTAACACACAGAATTCGATTGACTCTTACGGCAAAACAGTCACTTCACACAGGCAAACCCACAGCTGAAACACACCATCAATGGAAGAATGGTCTAATATCAATGAAGTACTGATTGGGCTAACTAATTAATTACAGTAAACTGGGAACATTAGACAAAAAGACCACAGAAGAAAGAAATAAGAATATTAAAATTGTTCATAAAAGTTCCAATGGAGTATATAAAATGTATTAGCAACAATTCAGTAACCAGCAAACAGACAGAAAGAAAGTGCACTGTAAAGATAAAGAACAAAGACAGCAAACAAAATCATCTAGTCTGGCCAAATGGCAAGTGCCAAACTCTGAGAAGCAAGAAAGAAATAAGAATATTAAAATTGTTCATAAAAGTTCCAATGGAGTATATAAAATGTATTAGCAACAATTCAGTAACCAGCAAACAGACAGAAAGAAAGTGCACTGTAAAGATAAAGAACAAAGAGCAAACAAAATCATCTAGTCTGGCCAAATGGCAAGTGCCAAACTCTGAGAAGCGTATGCAGGTGTTGTGGAGACAGTCAGCCAGACAGGACACTGCTGTAGTGAGAGAGCACCTAGGTACAGCTTCAGTAACACAAAACTACCAGAGCTTACATAATATCATTGACAGACAGGAGGTTCCAGTTGTCCACAAAGGAAACAAGTGTTTTACTGCACAGCATCTACAGCATGTGACTTAATTTTGGGTATCTGCTGCCTGTTAGACCACTCAGATTAAGCAGATCCAGCCTACTAATACTGTCACAAGTTTATCAACTCTGACAGTGTCACTACTGAGCTCTTCCGCTGTACAACTTCACAGAACAAAATAAGCTGTTTTGTTGCTGCTGATTTAATCAGAAAAAGACTCTTCATTTTAGAGTGCATGTGGTAAAATCTCCATGGCAGCACTGCCAAAGGATTGCTACATCAGTTAAGCAATTTCCCATTCTTCCCAGCTGCCCTTCCCCCTTCATGACTTACCTAACCATACAATTCTGTGCTGCATTTGAGGCTCTGTTAAAAGTGTCTTCTGACAGAAACCATTTAAACCAGTCTTGTAATATTAAAACATCAAAGTTTCCCTTTTGCCACCAATAAGCACAACATACCTAAAATATATCCATTACCATCCTTTAACCTGCGTAAAATAAACTGCACTTTTAAAGACATTTTCCATTACATACTTTGGTATATAAAACCTTGGATGCCATGAATGCTACAGTTAAGAAAGTACAGTTTTGTACCTACCATAAATGTAGATGTCCGATAGATATGCAACTGCAGTCATAACATATGGGTTGTCCTGCCTCAGGCAGCCCTCGGTCGGCCGGATTCCAAAGTCTGGGTCCGACGTCGGCTGATGTCACATTTCTCTCCGACGTCAGAGCGGCTGGAGTACATAAGCATCAGCCGACGCCATCTTCTTCAGTTTTTCTTGCCCCAGATGCCAGGTGCCCTCCAAGGAAGGCTGTAATCAAATTGGAAGATAAAACAGATTTCCAGACAAATAAATAAGCAATAAACAGATATACCATAACAGATATCCCCAGCTAAGGGTAACAGGGATAGGAGTGGACCCAAGGCATAGAGGGGAAGGAGGGAGGGAAAACCCGACTGCAGTTGCATATCTATCGGACATCTACATTTATGGTAGGTACAAAACTGTACTATGTCCTTCAAGAATGCAACTGCAGTCATAACATATGGGTTGAATACTATAGCTTAGCTGGGGGAGGTGGAATGCTCTAAGAAAAGGATGGTGTAGCTATCAATCCCTGCAGGACTGCAGAAGCAAAGCCTGCTCTGGATCTGGAATATAGAGGAAGGTTGTAGTGTTTGGAAAATGTATGCACGGAGCTCCATGTAGCAGCTTCTAGAATGTCTTTTGTAGGCACCCCTCTTAAGAATGCTGTAGAGGTGGCTGTAGCTCTGGTGGAGTGTGGTCTGACATTGGCTGGCACACTCTTTCCATGGGAGGAATAACAGAATCTGATGCAATGTCCAATCCATTTAGAAATTGTCTGTTTTGAAATTGCTTTTCCTTGTACTCCGGGGCGTAAGCTACAAAAAGCTGATCAGACTTCCTACTGGTCTTGGTTCTGTCCAGGTAGTAGCGAAGCTGTCTGTGAATGTCCAAGGTATGCAACAGTCTTTCCCCTTTGGGAGAAAGGTAGGGTTGGTTCGTAAAGAGATCCTGTCTCTGTGAAAAGTTATGAACGGTGGTATAGCCAATTAGGGCCTGTAATTCCGAAACCCTTCTTGCTGAGGTAATGGCCAACAGGAATGCTGTCTTCCAGGCGAGAAATTGTAAATCCACAGAAGCTGCTGGCTGAAAGGGAGGTAAAGTCAATTTTTCTAGGACAAAATTGAGGTCCCAAGCTGGTACTGGTGTCTTTCTTGGGGGCTTTATATTCTTAATTCCTCTAAGAAATTGCCTTAACAAAGGATGTGAAAACACAGGTGGATCAGTGTTGTATCTAGCTGAGATAGCTGAAGCATGTATTTTTATAGAGGAGTATGAGAGTCCATTATGTAGCATATCTGCCAAATATTCCAGGATGAGTGGGATGCTCAAAAGTGATGCATCATGGCCCTTGGTGGTATTCCAAATGCTGAATCTCTTCCATTTGGCTGAGTAAACCTTTCTGGTGGATGGTCGGCGGGCTTCTGTCAGTATCTGCTGAACTTCTTTGGAAAGAGGTAGGTTGAGGTTATTCATGTGATCTCCCAAGCTGTTAGCTGCAGCGTCTGGATGTTGGGATGAACTGTCCTGAAGTTGTGTTGAGTCAAAAGTTGGGGCCATTGAGGGAGGGCCCATGTTTTGTTGGGACATATGCTCCGTAGTAGTGGGTACCAGTGCTGTCTTGGCCAGTCTGGAGCTATTAGGATCCCCTTGGGCTGCTCTGCTTTGATCTTTAGTAACACTGTGGTCATCAGTGGCAGAGGTGGAAATGCATAGATTTTAGGAGCTCCAGTTGAATGAGAGAGCATCTATTTTCCATGCTTTTGGATGATATGTCCTTGAACAAAACTTCTGTATTTGATGATTGAGGTGGGAGGCAAATAGGTCTAGGTCCGGCCTGCCCCATGTCGAAGTGAGTCGTATAAAGATTTCTGGATGTAACCTCCATTCGTGTGGGTCTGGGAAATTCCTGCTTAGACTGTCCGCCAGAACATTGTCTTTGCCTGGAACAAACTGGGATTGCAACTGTATGTTTAGGCTCAGTGATTTTTCCCAAAGAGTCATTGTCAGTCTGCAAAGGGGGTAAGAATGAGTGCCCCCCTGCTTATGTACCACATCACAGTGGTGTTGTCTGTCCGTATTAGTAGGTGGCCTGGTTGTAGTTGTTGTCCGAAGGCCTCAATGGCATGCATTACTGCCAGCATTTCTTTTTGGTTGATGTGCAGATGTGTTTCCTTTGGAGACCATTGTCCTTGAATACATCTGCCCTCCATGTGCGCCCCCCCATCCAAGGTCTGAGGCGTCTGTGGTCATGGTCTGTGTTATCTGAGGTTTTTTGAATGACATACCTGTGTTTGACTGGCTTACTGAGGCCCACCATAGAAATTCCTTTTGAAGACATGGAATGAGTGGTATGGCTGCTTCCAGGTTGTTGCTGTGTTGAGACCATAAGCTTTTTAGGTACCATTGAAGCTTTCTCATGTGTAGTCTTGCTAGTGGTACCAGGAGAATGCAGGATGCCATGTAACCCAGGGCCTGTAGGAATCTCCTTGCAGTCATCTGGGTGAGCTTTGCTAAAGTTTTGAAGTAAAGAGTTAGCTTCTTCTGCTTGTCTTCTGTCAGGTAAGCCATTTGAGAGGCTGTGTCTAGTTTGGCTCCTAAGAAGGTAATATGCTGGGATGGCTGAAGTCTTGACTTTTGAAAGTTGACTGTGTATCCCAGAGCCTGTAGCAAATGTATGACATAATTCAAGTTTTTTGTCAAAGTTAGTTTGTCGTCCGCTTGTATGAGGCAATCGTCCAGGTACGGGTAGATTTGAATCCCCTGGAGCCTGCAATGAGCAATTACTGAAGCCAGGCATTTTGTGAATACTCTGGGCGCAGTAGATAAGCCAAATGGCAATGCTGAGAATTGATAATGCTCTGGCCCTGCAAGAAATCTGAGGTATCTTCTGCAGCTGTGTCTGATAGGGACATGCAGGTATGCCTCCTTGAGGTCCAGAGTAATCAGCCAAGACCCCTTGCCCAGCATGGGAAGGAGTTGCTGTAGAGTCAGCATTTTGAACTTTGGTACTATGAGAAAAGTGTTTAAAGCGGACAAGTCCAGTATTGGTCTCCATTGAGTTTCTTTTCTTGGAACAAGGAACAGTCTTGAGTAAAATCCCTGACCTTGTTCTTGTTGTGGAACTTTTTCTATTGCTTTGATCTGAGCAAGCAGAGAAATTTGCTCGATAGCCTCTGCCCCCTGGTTTTGTGGCAGGTTTGGCATACCCAGTTTTCTTGGCAAGGTATGAAAATGGAACCTGTAACCGTGGTCTATAATGTCCAAAATCCATTTGTCCTTTGTTAGTTTGTGCCATTTTCTTGTAAACAGAGATAATTTTCCGCCCAAAGGAGCTTCTGCGTGCTCCTTGGTCAGCGGACCTAGAGGAAAGTCATTGAGAATGTCCCTGTGGGGCGGGAGAAACCCCTGTGTCACTTCTTTGGTTTCCTGGTTGCCATTGTCGTCCCCTGTAGGATCCTCTGTATTGACCTCTTCCTCGGGCACGCCTGCTTTTGCCCCTTTGAAATTTTTCAGGATTAGGAAAGGACCAGTTTTTAGAAGGCCAGTTCCTGCTGAATCTAGGTGGCTGAACCTGGAGGAAATCTTTGACTGTCTGAACTGACTTGGCTTTTTCCTCAATGGACTTTAACACATCTTTAGCATTAGCACCAAAAAGCTTGTTCTTTTCCAAGGGTGCATCAAGAAGTTTTGCCTTAACAAGATCTTTTAACCATGCATGTCTACGAATGACCGCCCCTGTCATAGCTGCCCTACATGAAGCTTCCAATGCATCATATCCACACTGTAGAAAGTGATTGCTAACTTGCTGAGAATTGTGTACAGCCTCTTGCAAAGACTTCCTATGTAAAGGTTCAGGGGAGGCCAATCTTTTCTGTAAATCACCTAACAGGAAATCCTGATATTGAAACATGTGAAAGACAATTGAAAGCTCTCATAGATAAAGTAGTGGAGGTGTAGACCTTCTTCCCCCATCTCTCCAAGGACCTTGCTTCCCTGTCGGAGGGCAAAGGGTTTTTAGAGGTGGTAGCTGAAACCCCTTTAGGCCCCTGGGAAATTGTTTCTAAATCAGCAGCATGGGCCCTAAAGAAATGAGAATGGGTTTCTGGGACCCTATAGTATCTGTCAGGCTTGACAGGAGCAGGAGGAAGAGTATCAGGGGTAACACTGGAGTCAGAGTATAAATCATCCAAAACATCAAGCACAGGAGGTATAGCTAAGGGTCTGTGTTGGGGCTTTTTAAGGAAGGTTCGAAGGCACTTTCTGGAATCTGAATATTCCTGGCCTTGCCACTTAAAATGCTCCCTCATGGAGTGCAGAACTTCCCCAAAAGACATATCCTCAGGAGGAGAAGCCGAGGGGATAGAGTCCTCTGCATCTGAATCCTCATAGGTCTGGAAGGGCTCTTCCTGGCTTTCGGAGTGAACAGAGTCCTCAGAATCTTCATCAGTGGGGAGAGGATCAGGGGGTTCAACCCTAGGCCTCTTATCAGGAGGAGTCTGGGATCCTCTCTCAGGGTGGGCCTGGGAACCTCTGATCAGGGAAATTAAATCTGCGGCCATAGCCATAATTTGAGTTTCAGGAGTAGGCTGAGGTAAGGTCTTAGCAGAAAGATGCTTGGTCTTGCTGGCTGCTTTGGCCCGTGTGTAGGCCTTGATAGACATGGACATGGGAGGCCTAGCCACTCCACGTGCAGGAGTGACCTTATCCACAGCAATGGTCTCGGGCATTTCCTCGGTTTCAGTATCCGGAAGAAAGTCAATAACAGGTGTCGGAGTGGCCTCCGGTATCGGAGGTATCGGTAATGTGGTGTCTTCGGTTCGGAGCGGTGGAATAACCGCCTCAGAGGGAACAGGAGCACTCACGGTTAATTTTGGCGTGGTGTCGGTGGAAGACGCGGGCCGAGGATGTCGGTCCCGGTCTTTTCGTTTCTTAGGAGTCTGCGTTGTCGGTCGTTCCGACGGCATCGTATAATCAAATTTATCGCTGAAAAAGTCTTCAGCGAACTCCGCCCGGCGCCTGAGAGTGCGCTTGTTAAAGCGAGCACAGGCGGCACAGGCCGAGACGACGTGGTCTGGGCCAAGGCAAGGGAGGCAGTAAGAGTGGAAATCCTTATGAGGTATTTGTTTACCACAAGACAAACAATTATTTACTTTTTCAGTAATTTCTGACATCGGCTGAGGCAAGAAAAGGTCCCCAACGGGGTACTTAGCTTTTTTGATGACTTCGGATTCGAAGAATACAGGAGCTGACCGACCGGCACTTGCGAACTGCTTCTGCTTCAGGCACCGCGCGGCAAGAAAGACTGAAGAAGATGGCGTCGGCTGATGCTTATGTACTCCAGCCGCTCTGACGTCGGAGAGAAATGCGACATCAGCCGACGTCGGACCCAGACTTTGGAATCCGGACGACCGAGGGCTGCCTGAGGCAGGATAACCCATATGTTATGACTGCAGTTGCATTCTTGAAGGACATCTGGGATTAATAGTGTCCAGCCTAATCCATTCTAGAAGCAAATGCCACAACAGAAGTCCTAGATTTCTTTAACTAGTGTAAATCATTTCAAAAAGGTTCTGTCTATATTATGTCTGAATCTGTACCACTGGTAAAGAAAGTTTGCAGTAGTCTTGTCATCTAAGTGGATGCTTCCCTTCTTGTGAGTTTTGAAAAAAAAAAGATGAATGCATTTCTTCCCTTCTTGGGGTATCATAAGAAACTAAGTTTAACATTAATACTTTTTAAATATTAATTAAATTATTAATATTCAAAGATTCAGTATAACCACCTTATTGCGGCTCACAAAGTACTCAACCAGCCTGAAAATCCACCTGCTTTGAAAAACATCATCTATCCCCACGCCAACCTCAGACCACTTTGCTCATCTAATAGACTGGTAGAACAAACCATCAAATCCAACAATTCAGTCGGGGAGTCCATGTCTGCCAACTCTATAGGCAAAACTTGGAACTCGCTACCTGGTGACATTACACTAGACACTTCCCTATCTCAACTTAAGAAAACTCTCAAGCAGTATTTCAAAACTCAATGGCTATGTCCTTGCTCCAAGCCTGACTAAATATTTGGTATCACTGGTGTGATATTATTTTGTTAATTTGACTCTACTGTGTTGTAATTAGTAAGCCAGACTAGAAGCATGTTAGATGACTCCTCAACAGAGGCTGGAAATTGTGTTCAATTTGTCTGTCTTTTGGCTTTTCCCGGTTAGGGGTCACCACAGCGGAACTCCGGTCCGCTAATGATTGGCAGTAGATTTTTACGTGCTGGCTTGCCGGGCCTAACGCACAACTTTCAACAAAGGAACGCCCATTCACGCATGTCGACACACAGAAGATGCTCTAACTGAGAATCGAACGTGCAACATCTAACTGTGAGGTGACAATGCTACCGCAGCACCACCACCGCATATGTTAAATTTGCTTGTGTTACTTCCTTTGGAGCTTTCCTCCCCGGGCCTCCACTAAAAATGGACATGTATCCAGTCGGACTATCCCAGTCAACAAATGTAAAATAAAAAATAAAAAAAATTAATAGTTATTAATTAATAAAAATTCTGCCTTCAACACGGTCATCCCTCAGAATCTGATATCAAAGCTATTTCAACTGGGCATAGACTCTCATTTATGCAATTGGATTTTGAGCTTTCTTACTGAAAGGCCTCAAAAGATTCGTGTGGAAAACAGCAGCTCTGGAAGTATCATCTTGAACACAGTAGTACTGCAAGGGTGTGTCTTAAGCCCTTTCCTTGTCACTCTTCTGACACATGACTGCATGGCCAGACATGAGACGACTAGGATCAAATTTGCGGATGACACCACTGTTATAGGAGGCCTGGTCAAAGATGGAAAGGAGGAGGCCTACAGGAATGAGATTGATCAACTACTGGTCTGGTGTGACAACAACAGTCTAGCACTGAATGTCAACAAGACAAAGGAGTTGATTGTTGATTTCAGGAGATCTCAAGTACCACACAAACCTCTAGTGATAAAAGAGATAACAGTGGAAAGGGTCAAGAGTACAAAGTTCTTGGGTGTTCATATCACGGAAAACTTATCCTGGTCAGTCCATGTATCCAGCACAGTCAAAAAAGCTCAGCAACGCTTGCACTTTCTAAGGAAACCTAGGAAGGCAAATTTACCAAGCTCCATACTTCAGACCCGTTATGGGGCACCATTGAAAGTGTCCTGACCAACAGCATTACAGTCTGGTATGGGAGCTGCAACAATCAGAACTGGAAGGGTCTCAAGACAGTTGTAAAGTCAGCAGAAAGAATCACTGGCACCTCCTTTACACCTCTGGAAGTTCTACACAAATGCCGTTGCATCGACAGGGCCAAAAAGATTTCCAGCAATCCAATGCATCCTGCCAATGGTCTGTACACTCGCCTCTCCTCAGGCAGGAGATACAGAAGCCTGCATTGTAAAACCACCAGACTACATAACAGTTTCTTTCCACTCTCCATTAGACTGTTGGACTCTTGGGAAAAATAAACCACGAGTCTGTTGAAACACTCAACCACTTCTGTTACATAACTAGCCTATCAAGTGGCTTATTTTATGGATACGCAATAACCAAGTGCAATACTAAGGTAGCTCACCTACCACAACGAAGGACTGCAAAGTGCAATATACAAACTGTGCAATAATTCAGTCTAATCATAGATATGTTGCTCTTGTTTCAAATTTACTTTGACAATATTACCTTCATATAGTTCCTTGTCTTCCTTGTCTCCTGTTCTGGGATGGGTGCGGGTCACTGCTGTCCTACTTTACTTACTAATTGCTTATTAAATTTCTGCTGTGATATTTTATTAAACTTTCTGTCTATATGTGCAACTGTTTCCTTCATTGAGAACAAAGCATTGTAATTTCGTTCAGCTACACTGCCATGTAATCACAGGCTAAAAATATTCTGTGAAGATATATGATAATCAGAACACTTTATAGTTTGAGACATTTTATTTAATTTATTAAGATCCCCCATTCTTCACATGACATAGAGAATTATGATCATAACTGACTTGTTATACGCTTGAGAAATGGAAGACAACATATTCACCTTGAATGTGAAGCTCAAGATGTGAATCTTGACATCCATTTGAGACCACAGAAGTAGCTGGTTATGATCAGAGAAATACGATCAAACGTTTTATAGTATATGGAACTTCACTTGCCTTGATGTACTTTTACAAAAAAAAAAATTGCAGAAACTGTAACACACTTAATACTAAACAAGGATGATGTGTGTGTACTACATATTGGGCTCAGAAGCAAAGTGTACATATGATCAACCATCATCATCTTCTTTCAGCTGTTCCTGTTAGGGGTCGCCACAGCAGATCACCTGTTTCCATTTCTTCCTCTCTTCTGCATCTTGCTCTGCCGCACCAACCACCTGCATGTCCTCTCTCACCACATCCATAAACCTTATCTTAGGCCTTCCTCTTTTCCTATTACCTGGTAGCTTCATCCTTAGCATCTTTTTCCCAATATACTCAGCATCCCTTCTCAGCACATGGCCAAACCAACGTAATCGTGCCTCTCTGGCTTTGTCTCCAAACCTTCCAACCTGGGCTGACCCTCTAATATACTTATTCCTAATCCTGTCCTCCTCGTCACACCCAGTGCAAATCTTAACATCTTTAATTCTGCCACATCCAGCTCAAACTCCTGCCTTTTTGTCAATGCCACTGTCTCCAACCCATATAACATAGCTGGTCTCACTACCCTCTTGTAGACCTTCCCTTTCACTCTTACAGGTACTCGTCTGTCACAAATCACTCCTGACACTCTTCTCCACCCACTCCATCCTGCCTGTACTCTCTTCTTCATCTCTCTTCCACACTCACAGTTACCCTGAACTATTGACCCCAAGTATTTAAACTCATCCACCTTTGCCACCTCTACTCCTTGCATCCTCACCATTCCTTTATCCTCCCTCTCATTCACACACATATATTCTGTCTTAGTCCTGCTGACCTTCATTCCTCTTCTCTCTAGAGCATCTCTCCATCTCTCCAGGGTATCTTCCACCTGTTCCCTACTCTCACTACAGATCACAATGTCATCTGCAAACATCATAGTCCACGGGGACTCCTGTCTGATCTCGTCTGTCAACCTGTCCATCACCATTGCAAATATAATCAACCAACAGCTTTAAAAACTGTTTAGACACTTTACTTGGCCACACTTTTTGTGGTAACAGAAAGTATTTCAACTTTTAAAGCAGTCAGTAAGATTTTCAGTTCTGTTCTGTGGTGTCGGCTGTTTATGCTGTACCAAGACAAAAACATAATATCTTTAAAACATGCATTGTAAAGTTTGTTATGTACTCGTTTCTCACATTATAAGGGTACAAGACAAGCTTAACTTTTGGCTATTTTGGAGCAAAAGCAACACAGTCCATGTACTGCCTCTGCATAATAATCTGTGCTTACAGCTTTGGAATCCCATTAACTAAAATCACACCTCTTTTTCTTTGATTTATGGACACCACTAAGTACTTGGATGGTATGAACTTGATGTTTAATGATCTACTTACCTACAGTAAGTGTGATCAAACAGGAGTATGCAATTTTATAAATAATGTACATTCTGAAATACATAATCTATTAATGGAAGTTGCCATAGATAAAAATCTTTGAGTATTTTTTGGTTGAATTAATAACAGTTTCCATTATATATGGCCTGCCTGCCTAAAGTGCATAAGCCCCTGGCTGATCCACCTTTGAGACCTACTGTGTCTGGGTGGGGTTGGGCCATGGAACTGTTGTCTATATATGTTAAGAAAATGCTACATCCTGTTCTTGATACTGTAGAAACCATACTAAAGGACACCAAGCATTTTCTCTCAAAACTATATGGTTGGTCTAATCTGAACACTCTTGACATATGTATCCTTGTAAATTTAGATGTACCTTCATTATTTACGGTAATTGCCAATGATATAGGGATTGATTTTGTGAGACTCTTTTTGTCTAAATATTCATCACATAAAAGACAAAATAAATCGTTTATGTACACTGCTCAATGTTATCTTAGAGAATCTTCTTCTTTTGGCTTTTCCCGGTAAGGGGTCGCCACAGCGGATCACCTGTCCGCTCATGATTGGCAGTGGAGTTTTATGGTGTCGAGTTGCCAGCCCGGCGCCCAACCTTCCACAGAAGGCACACACATGCACCCACTCATGCCTAGGGCCAATTTAGAGTGTCCAATCCACCTACAGCATGTCTTTAGGATGTGGGAGGAAACCAGAGCACCCGGAGGAAACCCACGCGACCACAGGGAAGACATGCAGACTCCACCCAGAAGGCACCCCAGCCAAGAATCGAACCGGAGAACCTCTTGCTGTGAGGCAGCAACGCTAACCGCTGTACCACCGCTATCTTAGAGAATAATGTCTTAATTTTCAATGACCGGTATTTTCTTCAGAAGGTTGCTGTTGCAAAGAGCACCATGTGTGCCAACAGTTATGCCAACATGGTGCTGGCATACTGGCAACATCTATACATCTTTGATAAAAGTAACTTCTTTATTAAATATGTTTCTTTTTGCGCACACTTTGTGGATGATATATTTTTGGTCTGATCAGAACCGGATGATTTGTTACCTTATTTGAATCACACAACAGTGTTTTTGAAATTTATACCACCTTTTTCTAAAACAAGCATTGATTTTTTAGATGTATGTGTATTTTTTTAAGTGATAACAGTTTGAGTACCAAACTTTATAAGAAATAATGTAAAAAGAATAATGTGCTACATCAAAGCAGCATGCACCCAAAACATGTTCCTCAAAATGTACTGAATGGCAGCTTTATAGGCATGCACATCTTAATGTAAGTGATGATATCATGAAAGAATCTTTTGAAAGCCTCAGAAATTATATTTTAAGGAGGGGATATAATGAGTATAAGATTAGTACAGTGTGTAATGAAGCTTATCAACATAGTGATGACAAGGTGAGACCATATTTTTCTGTGCAAACTTATGAAGAAACACCTGCTAGTTACCCTGATATTGCTAATGGAATTAAACTCAGAATGAGTATCATATACTCTAATGATGTTGATATGGTATGTGAAGTGATAAAAAGAAACTGGCATATTCCGTCTGATATGAGGTATAAAAATATATTGGGTGTCTCACCACACTTCTGTTATAAAATAATGGATCTTTGAAGAAAATTTTGTGTTATAAATATCTTAGTAAAAAGAAAAAAAATTGAACAGACAGGGTACATATGCTTATAAAACCTGTAATTTCTGCAATTACATACATGCCAGCACTACCTACATGTACCCCACCACACGACGCACAAACTTTTCACTTTTATGCTGATTGCAAAAGCAGTGACCTTGTTCACTTAGATTTCTGTATGCTTTGCAACAGTTATTATGCGGACAAAACTAATAGACGATTGAAGATCAGATACATAAACACCTGTATGACATAAGGAAACAGGACAGTAGGAATGCTTTAAGCAAACGTATATTAAAGCATGGCAATTCACAGCAATTCAATTTTATGGTGTTGGAACTGTATAAATGTTAACAAAAGAGGGTGTGATACCAAAACTAAGGCTGAATGTATGGAAATTAAGTGGAATTTAGAGCTGCAGGCTGACAAGGGGATCGGTTTAAATTAGATGGTCCCTTTAAGTCCCTTATTAAAGTTACGTGATTTGTTGAGTTACCCTTATACCTTTTAAATGTTCTTTTGCTTTGTTTGTTACTTGTTAGACCCGATGAAACAGCAGGTAATAAAAGGTTGTGAAAGTGCTTATCTTTGTTTTTAATATGTTTTATGAAGAATTAAACTGAATTTACAAATATTTGGAAGCTTTGGACGTTTTTGTGCATCCAACAACAATATATTTTGTTGTGCTGTGGCTGGTTATCTGTTTTTGTTTGGATTTGTAAATTCTAAGATGGTTTAGACTTCTTATGAGGCTTTTTAACAATTTGAGACAGAAGCTTAAACCTGGATGCTGACATGCTCATTTATAAGCTCAAAGCACGGATTCTATCCTGACAAAGTCTGAAGCAAGACAAATATGGCTATGTATTCCAGAAACACCTTTTCTACTTATTGTGTAAGGGCAGTAAGTTCAAGTGAAAAACAAGTGCAGTCACTCACTGGTTGCAATAACAGGATGCATTTAATTTGGCTAAAAATTGCAGTTTTGGCACCTGATTCATGAGATGGGCGAAAAACATATACAATAATGAAGTTGAAAAGTACAGTTATGTAAGTAAATTTACCGTAACAACAAATGTCTGAATGATCACTGCTGCAGCAACCTAAGCTATATGGGTTATATCCTGCAAGGATATAACAGCCAGTCAGCTTCCAAAGCTTCAGGACACCTTCCACATGCCCAAACCATTACCCAGCTCAAGCTCAGCTAATTAAAAGCTAGGTTTGGGTGTCAAAGCCCTTATGAGAGTTCATGCCATAAGAGACAGGGAGGCTAAACCTTGAAAGGACAATGCTCGGAATGAGAAAAAAATAATAAAAAAAAACACATCTTAGCAAAAATACCTCAAGAAACAAGGGGAGTGGAGGGAGGGAGTGACTACTGCAGCAGTGATCATTTAAACATCTATTGCTAGATTAAGTTTACTTACACCACTGTACTATGTCCTATGTTGGGAGGTGAAAAGAAAAAGGCCAACAACAGCCCCTGGAGAATGGTCCTAGCAATACCTGATCTAGACCTAGAGAAGGAGTCAAGCTTATAGTTCTATGTACCGAACACCAAATTACTCCTAGAATACTTCTAGAATCCAAACCTTTCCAAAAAGCCATAGATGAAGCCAATGCCCTGGGAGGGTGGGCCTTGGGCCTTCCTGGAATAACTTTACTGTGGTGAGTATTACAAAAGGTAACAGCCTTAGACAACAATTTGGAAATAGTTTGCTTTGAGACAGGATTGTCCTTTCTTCTTACCTTCACAAGAAATGAAAAACTGATCAGACAATCTGACAGATTTACTTCTGTCAAGCTAGTACCTGACTTGTCTGTGGTCATCCAAGGTATAGAGTATCATTTCTCCCTCATTTTTAGGTTCAGGAAAGAAAATGGGGAGATGGACAGTTTGCTTAATGTAAACTTGGATACCACTTTAGGTATAAAAGAAGGATTAGTTCTCAAAGAAACCCTGTCCCTGTGGAAAATGAGGTAGGTTTAGCTCACCACAAGAGCTTGCAACTCAGATACCCTTCTTGCAAAAGTCAAAGTAATCAGTAAAATTATTTTCCATGTTATGACCCTCAAGTCAACCAGATTAACTGGTTCAAATGCAGCAAGTGTTAGCTTCTATAACACAAAATTAAGAACTCAAGAAGGGGCCATCGGTTTTCTTAGAGGCTTCTTATGCAACCTCCCCTTCAAAAACATTTTTACATGAAAATGCACTGAAAGAGGAGGATCCACGGGTAGACATGCTGAAATGGCTGATAAATAATCCTTGATGGAGGAGTAATTTCTTAGGATAGTAAATCACGCAAATACTGTAAAACCAGAGAACAACTAGCTCTGAATGGGTGCTGGTTATGTTGATGACACCAAACAGAAAACCTTTTGCATTTATCTGGAACCTAAATACCATCGTCTCTCACACATCAAATATCTTCTTCATATACTCTCGAAACACATCCACTGCTTCAAGCCCTCACAATTAACTTACCTTACACAAGTTCTGTCATTAATAGACGGAGATATACACCCTAACCCAGGCCCAGACACCTTACTACTTCCCCCTATCACCCAACATATGAAAAATATGTCTAAACCACATCCTAACCCTCCCAGATCTCTATATATAGCTCATCTTAATATCCGTAGCATTTGTAACAAAGTTACTGCTCTCCATGCCCTACTAGAAGTTAAACAATTTGACATTCTCTGCCTTACCGAAACCTGGCTCAAACCCACTATAAAAGACAATGAAATTATCCCCCCGGGCTATAACATTCTAAGACATGACCGCCTAATAAAAAGGTGGTGGAGTAGCTATACCATACAAAACTGGACTTGAAGTATGTAAAGCAATTCATACCCCTCCAATTGACACTAATACTGAAATTATTATCTCCAAATTCTCCCTCAATCCACACAAAACCATTAATATTATCTGCGCTTATCTTCCCCCAGGTAACAATCCCCCTATATTAGAGAACCTACTTAACTGGTTCTCGATCAATCTCCCTCAAGAAACTATATTATTAGGTGACTTTAATATCGATTGGAACGTATGCAAACAACTTAATCCATCTACCCACATCAACCTCCATGGATTCCATCAAACCATTAATTCAACAACTAGAACAAATAAAAGCAATAATAAAGAGACCATACTAGATTGGATCTTAACTAATAGCCCCCAACAAAAGTATTCTACAGGAACCCTCCCAGATGACCTTAGTGACCACTCTCTAACTTACATTATTAGGCATAAAATACAACTATCAATACCTCCCCTTATCCGCTTATCTCGCAGCAAAAAAAATTTCAATCCCCATCAATTTCAATATGAACTTAGCCTAATTAACTGGTTACCTTTACAAACCCTCCCAATAGATGACGCTGTCAACCATTTTAATCATACCTTTCTCACTATTCTAGATCATCATGCCCCCATGCGCTGTATACGCATAAAATCTAAGACAGCACAATGGCTTACAAGCAATACAAAAAACTTATCCTTACTAGGAACAAAGCCTGGACTAAATGGCGAGCCACTAAAGACTCCTTTGATCACCTTAACTTCAAACAAGTAAGAAACAGGACTAAATTAGCTATCATACAAGATAAAAAAAAACTTCTATACCCAGTTACAGAAATCCTCCCAACACCAACCACAAAAATTCTGGAGATCTATTAATACACTATTATCCCCTGGCAAAGTTGAAACTCCCAATCCTCTAGGCTCCAGCCCTGATTCTCCCCTACAAACAGCAAATGAATTTAACAACTTCTTTACCTCTACAATACTTAAACTAGCCAACCAACAAAGCCCTGACCCTGATCTACTAGGGATCCCAAACTGTACCCTACCACCATTCCAGCTGCAACCCATACCCACCTCCCATATTCTAAACCTACTTCAAAAACTGAAACCTTCTACCCCCTCAGCCGACAAAATACCAGCTGAATATCTCCAGCTAGGAGCTAAAGCTATTGCCTACCCAATCTCTATACTCATCAATAGAACCATAAAAGAAAGTACAATACCTTCACTCTGGAAAATCTCCCACATCATCCCTCTCTTCAAAGGGGGTGATTCTTTTGAATATTCCAACTACCGCCCCATAGCACTGCTATCTCCTCTTGCTAAAATAATGGAGAAATGTATCCACAAACAATTACTTAGTCACGTCCTAAACAATAACCTCCTCAAACTGCCAACATGGATTTCGTCCCTACCATAGCACCACCACAGCCTTATTATCCTTTATTGACTCCATTAATACAAACCGAAATAATAACCTACTCTCATCAGCATTTTTTGTTGACCTGTCAAAAGCCTTTGATATGGTGAACCACCAACTACTCCTACATCGCTTAAAATCTCTTTCTCTTGACAGCATTGCCTTAAACTGGTTTTCCTCCTATCTTCAAAATCGGAAACAAGCAGTGTTATGGAATACTAATCTCTCCGAACTTCTGCCCACCACTCTGGGAGTCCCTCAGGGCTCCATCTTGGGCCCTCTTCTATTTTCCATCTTTATCAATGACCTGCATCTTGTCACCCCTCTAACTACTTGTATCCAATACGCTGACAATACCACCATCATTTGCTCAGCCACCACCCAAACTGGCCTACACTCACTTACCCAAAAAACTTTCACCACCTTAGACCAATGGTTCTCTAATCACTGTCTCCTCCTAAACCCTAAGAAAACTAAACTTCTCCTCTTCCTACCCACACACCAATCCCCCTCTATCGACTTCTCTCTCACCTCTAACAATGGCACCCTTATCTCTCCTGACCAAACAGCCAAACTTCTTGGCATAACTATTGACAACCTACTTAAATTTGACTTTCATATCAACTCAATCATAAAAGCAACTAATAGAAAATTAGGTTCCCTCTACAGAATCAAACCATTTCTAACTCCTGAAGCAAGAACTACCATAGCTAGAACCCATCTCATATCGACACTCCTATATGCTTCCCCAATATATACTAACCTTACTAAATACAATACCAATAAGCTTACAGCAGCCTATAATAACATTGCCAGATTTGCCACTGATTCCCCATATAAAACACATCACTGCCAGAATCTCCGCCACCTAGGATGGCTAGAACTACCCCACCTAATTAAATACGATCAGCTCTCCATAGCCCAAAAAGCCCTTCACCACCCTGAAAATACACCTATGCTCTCCACCCTTATAAAACCCTACAACAACCTAAAAAACCTTCGCTCATCTAACAAAACACTGATTCAAACTTCTCTATCAAAGAACACAGCAGGTGACTCTATATTTTCTAACTCAGTTGGTAAGATATGGAATCAACTTCCCCCTGACTTAATATCCCAAACATCCATCACACTGTTTAAAACTAAACTAAAACACTATCTAACCAATCACTGGCTATGCTCATGCAACAACCCAAGCTGATCTTTGCAACTCCTCACACAAACTGCATCCTTACACTTCTCTCAGGTAGATTTTTCTTTCTTTTCGGTGTTCATGCTGTCTCTTATCTATCAACTATACTCCTATCTACATTCCATTACTAACTTTCTTGTCACTTATCTATCAACTATACTCTTCTCTACATACTATTGAAAACTTTTAAACAAACTCCTTAATCTCTGCTGTATCATACTACCCATTCCAGTATTTCTGTATCAGCTATATCTCCTATTACCTTACTTTCTCATTTTCCGTTTTAATGTCTTAAGTATTTTTTGTGCTTGAAATACCCCATGTATTGTGGAATATGCTTATTGTGCTTGTAATAACTTATATATTGTGTTTATATTTTTTACCATGTATTAGATAGCGGAGCTTTTCTCCTCGGGCCTCCACTGAAAATGGACATGTATCCAGTTGGACTAACCCGGTTAACAAATGTAAAATAAATAAAATAAATAAATAAATAAATACTAATATAGATATGGTTTTCTTACCACAATTAGTACCTGCTGCATGTCCCCAGTAAAGAGGTGCTTAAAGCCAGTCAGTTGAAGCTAACTGGGGCTGTGGTGTATCCAACACCCTTGAACTTGTGTGAGTAGATCCAGTCTGTGAGGAAGCTTGTGGTAATTGTCCCCACCCATTTGCAAAAGAAGGGAGAACCACTGCTGCCTGAGCTAGGAGGGAATCACGACAATGATCTTGGGGGATTCCTTCTGAATCCTCAGAAGTACCCAGGATATCAGTGCAAAACATACAAGTTTATTCCTGTTCAAGGAAACAAAAAGGCATCTGTCTTCTAGGTCGTCTTGCATGGGGTCCTGGAGCAGAATCTTAACAGGTGATTGTTCAGACAGGAGGGAAACAGGTCTACTTGAGGAACTTTCCACAGAAAGATTAAATCTTGGAAGACCACTTGACCTAGTTTCCAATCATGAGGGTCTACCCTTGTCCTGCTCAGATTGTCTGCCACACAGTTTTGCTCTGACGGAATGTAGGATGCCTATGGAGTGAGATTTTGAAAGACTCTGGAAAGATAAGCAAGCCTTCTAAATATGGAAAAAGGTGGATACTCTGTAGCCTGTAATGCATTATAACTGGACCTATACACTTTCTGAGCAGTTTTTGTGCAGTGGACAGTCCAAAGGATAAGGCAGGGAAAGGATAATGTGATCCAAACACATAAAACCTTAAGTAAAGCCTGAAGTCTGGATGAACAGGGATGTGATAATAAGCATCTTTTAAATCTAGAGTTATTAAGAAACCTGAATAAGGAAGAAGAGGTAGGTTGTGAGGTGAGAGCATTTTGAACTTGGACACTGTCACAAACCGGTTTAAGAAAGAAAGATCCAGAACTGGTCTCCAAGCATTCTCTTTCTTTGGCACTAAAAGCACCCTTGAATAAAAACCTTTTCCCATCTGAGAAAGAACTGGTTCTATTACTCCCTTGGACAACATGTGATGAATGACAGAGGGACATAAAAGAGTCAGGTCATGTGGATGAAGGATAATCCCCTGGAAAGGACAAATTTCCTCCCACTGCCATCAGTAACTCTGAGGTGCCCATTTGTCTTAAACTATCTGTTGCCAAAGAGAAAAGTGGAGATTCAAATTGTAAGAGAAAAGGGACTGTTTGACGGGGGTGGGGGGGGGCAAGGTCCTTTAAACAGTCATTCTAACATGTTGGATTGTCCTTAGTTTTGGGAGGTCCCTGAATTCTTTTTGGAACACCCTTACCATTGTTTCTTAAATGTTTGTTTACCTGCATTTTGTTGAAACTGTTTAGAAAATTTGGAAAAGGAGGGATGAAAAATATTAGTGATTCCCTGTATCCCTCTCATCACACTTTTTGTACACCTCTGCTGCAGGGATACTTCAAGGGCTTTGGCCACTGGTAGTTTGTTAAGAAGGCTTGCCTGGCTGCATTCTCTGAACCTATCAGACTATGTTAAAATGAGATTTCAAGTTCTCCTATGGGCAGAGATTCAGTATTTTGAAGTTCAGCATTGTAAGCTTTCAGTATAATGAGACTCAGCAAAATGAGTTTTCAGTATTTTGAAAATTAGGTATTATGGTTTCAGTCAAATGAAAAGTACAGTTTTGTACCTACCATAAATGTAGATGTTCGAGGATCCACATTGCTGCAGTCCTAACTATTGGGTAGTCCGCTGTCCAGTCGCAGGGTACTAATGCGCAGGACCGACGTCATATCCTCAGTCTTTTCTTGCCCCAGATGTCAGAAGACCCTGAAAAGATAAGGCCAAAAACCAAAAACTCCCAACATACCTGCACCAAAATATATATATATATACAAAATATACAAAATTAGCAGAATAGAACCTCACCTACACAACCACCCCTAAACACAGAGGGGAAGGAGGGAGGGTAAATTGGACTGCAGCAATGTGGATCCTCGAACATCTACATTTATGGTAGGGACAAAACTGTACTATGTTCTTCATTCCACATTGCTGCAGTCCTAACTATTGGGTAGAATCCCAAAGCAGAGGTAAGGGAGGCTGGCAAATCATAAGGAAGCAGGAACTGACAACATGCCCTGCAAAATAGCTGTGGCAAAACCAGCCCTAGACTTAGAGTAGAGAGGAAGGTGATAATGCTTAGAGAAAGTATGCACTGAACTCCAAGTAGCTGCCTCCAAAATATCCTTAGTTGCCACCCCTCAGAAATGCTGTTGAAGTGGCAGTAGCCCTAGTGGAATGAGGCCTAATCCCAGCTGGAATCTCCTTGCCATGATGGGAATAACAAAATGTAATGCAACACCCAATCCATCTAGAAATAGTTTGTTTTGACACAGGCTTGCCCTGAGAACTCAAAGCAAAAGAAACAAACAACTGCTGAGACTGCCTAAAATCCTTAGTCCTGCTCAAATAATAACGCAATTGCCTGTGTACATCTAAAGTGTGCAAAATCTTTTCCCCTTTATTTTGGGGATCTGCATAAACGTAGGCAAATGAATAGTTTGGTTTAAAGCCACACTAGAAACCACTTTAGGCATAAAGGAAGGATTAGTACGTAATGATACCCTATCCTTATGAAAATCAAAAAAGGCTCAACCGCCATAAGGGCCTGTAACTCAGAAACCCTTCTTGCAGAAGTAATGGCCAACAAAAAAGCAGTCTTCCATGACAAGTATTTCAGTTCAGCAGTAGCTGCAGGCTCAAAAGGTTGTAGAGTAAGTTTCTCCAACACAAAATTGAGATCCCAAGCAGGAGTAGGAGCTCTACGTGGGGGTCTTATATTCTTTGCCCCTCTAAGAAATTGCTTGAACAAAGGATGTGAAAACAATGGTGTGTCACAATCATAGTGAGCTGAAATTGCTGCAGCATGAATCTTAATGGAAGAGAAAGACAAACCTTTGTCCAATAACTCAGTAAGATATTGAAGAGCCACACTCAAATTAGGCTCTGAAATCTCCAAATTCTTTGCTGCAGTCCAAAATAAAAATCTCTTCCATTTGTACACTTTCCTTGTACTAGGTCTTCTGGCTTCCATAATCTCATTTAAAACTTGTTGAGGAAGTTGAGACCTGCTGTCTTTCAAAACAGAATATGCCAAGCTGTTAGATGAAGAGAGTGAAGCTTGACATTGAGCACTTCTGAGACAACGGATGTGGAATCAAGGGTAAAGGCCATGGAGGCTTCTTTACCAGACTCCTCAGTAATGGGTACCAGTGCTGCCGAGGCCAATCTGGAGCTATTAAAATCATCCTTGGCTTGTCTTGTCTGACCTTTAGAAGCACCTTTGGAAGAAGAGGCAGAGGTGGAAAGCATACACATGAAGATTTTTCCAACTGAAAGAAAGAGCATCCACTTTCCAAGCTGTGTGATGAAACCTCTTTGTGCAAAACTTTGGCAGCTGGTGGTTTAGTGGAGAAGCGAACAGATCTATGTCTGGAGTTCCCCAGGACACTGTCAACCTTTGAAATACATGAAGATCCAGTTTCCACTGTGGGGATCCATGGTTTGTCTGCTTAAGACATCTGCTAAGGAGTTCTGTGCTCCGGCCAGAAACCTTGCCTGAAGAGTTAGATGCACGCTGAGCGCAGGCTCCCATAAAATCAGTGCTTGCCTGCACAATGGGTAAGAATGTGTGGCGCCTTGTTTGTTGATGTACCACATGACAGTTGTGTTGTCTGTTAGAATCAACACCTGCCCTAGAAGAAGTAACTCCTTGAAAGCCATTAATGCAAACTGGACTGCTAACATCTCCTTCATGTTGATATGTAGATGCTGTAGTCTGGCAGGCCACTTGTCTTGTATCCACTTTCCATTTAGATGAGCTCCCCAAGCAATGTCTGAGGCATCTGTCGTTAGAATTTGACGGGTCACAGAGAGTCCCTTGTTTAGGTGACATTCCTGAGCCCACCACAAAAATTCCTTTTGAATGCAAGGTATTATTTGAATGACAGTGTCCAAATCCTGGCAGTGCTGTGTCCATACATTTTTGAGATACCATTGTAGCTTCCTCATATGCAGTTTGGCATTGGGAAGCACCAGAATACAAGATGCCATGAACCCTAAGGCTTGAAGGACTGTCCTTGCAGTCAGCCCGGACTGAAGAGATAGTTGATGGAAGTAACTGGAAAGATTCTTTTGTTTGTCCGGGGTTAAAAAGGCCATCTGGGCTGCTGTATTCAGTCTCACACCCAGAAAGCACATGTCTTGAGAGGGTACTAGACTGGACTTTATTTCGCACAGAATACCCTAGGCATCTTAGCACTGCTATGACATATTCCAAATGCTGTGGAAGGTCTTCCTTTTCTTGAGCCAGAATCAGGCAATCGTCCAAGTAAGGATAGATTTGAATTCCTTTTAGCCTGAAGTAAGCTATCATTGGAGCCAGAACCTTTGTGAATACTCAGTAGATAAGCCAAAGGGCAATGCAGAGAACTGATAATGAGAATTTATACTTTCTGCAACTTAGTCTTATAGGCACATGAAGGTAAGCTTCCTTGAGATCTAAAGTTACCATCCAGTGATCTTTGCCCAGCAGAGGTAAAAGCTGTTGTAACGTCAACATTTTGAACTTGGGAATGTCCAGATAAGTGTTGAGGATAGATAAATCCAAAATTGGTCTCCACGTGTTCCCCTTCTTTGGTACTAGGAACAGGCGAGAATAAAATCCTAGGCCCCTTTCTGGCACAGGAACCGGCTGAATGGCCCTTATTTGGAGTAACTGAGAAATTTGCTTGTGAGCCTCTTGTCTTTGTAGAGGAGGAATGTCTGGCATGCCTTTGAAAGGAGGCAAGGTATGGAAATAAAACCTGTAACCATGGTGAATGATATCCAGAACCCATCTGTCTTGGGTAATTAAATCCCAATTTTCTTTGAAAAGAGACAGTCTTCCTCCCAACGGTGCTGCCAGGCGAGAAGGAACTGGCAGCTGAAAAGGCAGGTCATTGGGTCTGCTAGGACTGACCCCTGCCCTCACCAGAAGTCTGAGCAGGGGAACTCCCTGTTCTAGGCCTAAAAGAACCCTGAGCTCTGCCCCTACCACGCCTAGACCTACCCCTAGACTGGGAATCATAAGCAGGATAAGTCCATCCCTTAGCAGGCCAATTTCTACTAAACGGAGGCTGCACCTGCAAAAAATCTTTAACAGTTTGCATAGACTTAGCCTTGTCCTCCATTTTCTTCAAAACTGCTTCAACAGGCGAACCAAACAACACATCAGACTGCAAGGGAGCATCCAAAATCCGTGTCTTAACATGCTCAGCTAAATTCTGATCTCTCAACCAGGCAGAACAGAACCAGTGGCAGCCACCCTGGAGGAGGCCTGCACAGCATCAAAACCACATTGCAAGGAATGTTTACCCACCTGTTCAGACACATGAACTAAATCCTGCAACTCTTTACACTCAATACCTTCCGCCAGAGCATCCACCTTAGATTTCAACTGTGAAAGAAGATAATTCTGATATTTTAACATGTGAAACTGACAATTCAACGCCTCATGGCTAAAGTGGAAGAAGTATACACTTTCTTTCCCCATCTATCCAAAGCCCTTGCCTCTTTATCAGGAGGGACAGGATTTTTAACAACTGAGGCCTTCACACCTTTAGGCCCCTGAGAGACAGTTTCCGGGTCTGCCCTAGGACTCTTAAAAAGATACTTATGAGCTTCAGGCACCCTATAATACCTATCCGGTTTAACTGGGCCGGGAGGCAAAGAATGAGAATTCAGGGAAGTCTCTGGAACAATAGCTGCCACCACATTCAAAACAGGAGGTATACCTAAAGGCCTATGCTGGGGTTAAAACATGAAGTCGCTCAGCCTTTTCCTGGAAACAGAGCAATCCTGACCTACCCAATTAAAGTGCTCACTCATGGAATGCAGAGTCTCTGAAAAGAAAGACTCAGAAGCCTCCGAGCATTGCTCAAAACTCTCAAACTCAGGTTCCACCCTAGGCCTCTTATCAGGAGGGGGCATAGAACCCCTTATCATAGTAATCAAATCCTCTGCCATTTTAAGCATATGTTTCTTAGGCAAAGACCCTGAAGCAGTAGTAGAAACCCCCACTGAAGCAAAACTCGGCCTGCCCCTCAAAGCAGCCTTGGAAACAGAAGGGGAGGCTCTGACCACCTTAGGAAGAGAGGGAAGAACAGCCACCTGAGAAGCCCCCTCAGCCTGGCCTACTTCCTGAGAGGATACATCCTGTAACAGTAAAGTCTCTCCCTGAGACTCCAAAGAAACACCTGGCAAAACCTCCTTTGCTGTTTTGTCCCATCCGATGGCATTTTATAAAACACTAACCTGGCACAGTTTAACCTTCTCATCCAACAATAAACAAGGTATACACAAAGTATGGTAATCCCTATGAGGTATCTGTTTCCCACAAGAAATACAGTTATTCACTTTTTCTGACATCCGTTAAATACTGAGGCAAGAAAAACCAAAATATTCAACTTTGATTCGGTCTGAAACTCTGGCTTCAGAAACTTTCAGAACGCCAACCTGCACTCGCAAAATTGCTTCTGCATCGGACCATGCGGCAAAAGACTGATGACCCGCCAGCCATATAGGACTACCCAATAGTTAGGACTGCAGCAATGTGGAATGAAGAACATTTCAGTATTTTGAGATTCAGTCATGTGTAGCGGGCCCATATATATATATACATATATATATATATATATATATATATATATATATATATATATATATATATATATATACATATATATAAATAGAAAAAAACATGTATGTATGTATGTGTATATATATATATATATATATATATATATATATATATATCTATATATATATATACATATACATACACACACACATATATATATATATATAGATCCCCTACTAAATCCTGAATGCACAGAATCCTGGCACCCAAAATACCGAGACGAAATGCCCGGAATCCCACATTATCAAAACGTTGAAAGTGCGAAATTCAAAATCGCAAAACTAATACATACATACAGCACACACACAAACATACACACACCGTCCCCCCATAACCAAACAAACCACCCTACACTAAAGATAAGCAGGGGGGGCTTTGCCCCCCCTACACACCCCCCTACTTTATTATTCTAACTCCGAGATCGCACAAACATATACACACGGCAAACTCACACCCACACATTACAGTCCCTCACACACACACACACACACACACACACACACACACACACTTACACACACTAAAGCCCCTCACAAACACACTTACACGCACATATACTTACCTGAGCCGCAACACCAGAAGCACTAACTCAAAATCCCTTAACATCAGGATTTTAAATTTCGCGCTTTCAACTTTTCGGTAATGTGGGGTTTCGGGCATTTCGTCTCGGTATTTTGGGCGTTGGGATTCTGTGCATTAGGGATTTAGTAGGGGACCCATATATATATATATATATATATATATATATATATATATATATATACACACACACACACACATACATATATATATATATATATATATATATATATATATATATATATATACACACATATTTTTCTATTTATATATATATATATCAATCTATATATATATATATATATATATACACATCAATCTATCTATATATATATATATATATATATATATATATATATATATGCATATGTACAAACAGATATATCTACATGTATATACAAAACAGATTAATGGTATATCAATTTTAAGAACAGCTCACATTCAGTTATAGTTACATAGGAGTATCAGAGTACAACAGGGATAATAGATGCATTACAGTACTGAGCATAAATAAGAGCAGTAGAGAGGAGGTCTCAGGTAATGGCCGTATAGACTGTGTGGACAGTAGGTAAGGAGAAAAGATCAAGGTCTGCCTTAGTTGGAGTAAGATGATTCAGGAAAGAGAAAGGACAGAAAGTACAGCAGCAAAGATTAGGGAAAGAATACATCTATGTAGTACTTACTGTATAACTGCTATTTGCTGCTTCAGTGTCTTTTTAAAGAAGTTGTTGTTTGTCTTTCGGCTTTTTCCTGGTAAGGGGTCGCCACAGCAGAACTCTGGTCCGCTAATGATTGGCAGTAGATTTTTACGAAACGCCGAGGTGCCAGCTCGACGCCCAACCTTCAACGAAAGCACTACCGCGGGGAGGACATGCAGACTCCACACAGAAGCCACTCCCAAGCCACGCTGAGAATTGAACAGGAGAACCCCTTGCTGTGAGGTAACAACGCTACTGCCGTACCACCGCGGCATTACTTTTTTAAAGAAGTTAGTAAGATTAAAGAAGCAAGACCTGCCTTTAACAAAGTAATTGATGAAGATCTAGGGTTAAGAAATTTTTGATGCCCAAATTAATGAGGTCTGAGATAATAGCATTTTATAATTTTACATATAGGTTCATAGGTAGGTACTAGGCTAGCAGCCATAGGGCCTATACAAGCCTAGCCAAAATGGTACCCTGGCTTTCACACCTCAAAAAATTATTTTCCTGTGCCCCTGTCGAGCAGAGCCACAGAGGTGATCCCTGGGGTGAGTTTCCTATTTCCCATCCAATCATCAAGATTTTTCTTGAAGAGTGCTAAAGAGGAGCCTTGTTTGATATAGATAGGTAGTTTGCTCCAGAGTATGGGAAGTCTCTGGGACAGGAATCTATCCCTCCAGCATGTCCTATTTATTGAAGTGACAAGGTTTAGGTCCCTAGAGCATGTAGCTCACAGGGATTGGGATTTCTTTAAGTGGAGCATGTCCAACAGCTCTGGGTTTGACATAGCTTTGTATGTTAGGCAGAGATCGCCTCTGAGTAGGCGATATGCGACGTAGTAAAGCTGGAGTTTTTTGAGACGATCTGCGTAGGACATCTGTTTGAGGCCGGTAATCTTCTGTGAGGTATTTCTGTGGCCTTTCCAGTTGTTGTAGATGTCTTGTGAGTTACATACCAAAAGGGGCGTTGTACTCTATAATGGGTCTAATGAGTGACAAGTAGAGGGGAACAATGACCTCTTTTTTCCTGGATGAGAAACCTTTTGTGATGAGGTGTGCCACTCAGAATTTCCTGACTACTGTGGCAATGTGATTATCAAAGGAGAGACTACTGTCCACCTGTGTCCCAAGTTCTCTTATCACACTTTCGATGTTAAGCAGACTAACACCTATGTGGTAGCTCATGGGTACAGAGATTTTACCAAAGAGGATGATAATGCACTTTTTGGCATTGAGCTTGAGGCCATGGCTTTGACACCAGGCATCTGTCACAGTGAGGACCTTTTGTAGGATGTCCACATCATTAGGAGTTTCAATTATGGCTCCTAGTTTACAGTCATCTGCAAACTTTATTAGCCAAAGCCCTTCTGTGTTAGCCTGTACTTCAGAAAAGTAGATACCAAACAGGAGAGGACCCAGGACTGAAACCTGTGGTTCTCCACTTATCACTGGTCTGAAGTCAGATTTGGAGTCTGCTACTTTCACGGTGTGGGTTCTGTCAGTGAGACAGTTGACAACCCATCTTGTGACATAGGGATTTATACCTAATTTAGTGAGTTTATCTATAATTCCAGAGTGGGGGATGGTGTCACAGACTTGGCGAGATCTAGGTAGGCTGTGTGAACTACCTTACCCTCGTCTACGGCTTTGGTGACTGCTTCAAAGAAGTCAGTCAGGTTTAGGAGACATGATCTGCCTTTTACAAACCCGGACTGGGTGGGTCCAGAGTTTGGAGATTACCAATGTCTTTGTTTATAAGTTCCATGATGATACGTTCAATGACCTTGCAGACCAGGCTCGTTAGGCTAATGGGGTGGCTCCCCCTTTGTGGAATGGGATAACCATCGTTGTGCGCCATTCAGTGGGCACAAAGCCTAAGGTGAGGCTATGATTGAACATGGTGCTCAGGTGGGGTGCCAGTTTATTCTGTAGTTCATGTAGAACGCAGCCTGGGATGTTGTCAGGTCCCATGGATTCTGTGTTCTTGGCTTTGGAGAGTGTGTTTTTTACTTGTGCAGCCATGATTACAAGAACTTTGCATTCTTCTGGTATAGAGATGGGCCCTTTAGGGGGTGGGAGGTGGGGTAAAGTTAGCACTGAACCTATCTGCCAGGATGATGGCAATATCAGTTGGTTCTGTATATTTACTGTCATTGTGCTGTAACTCAGAGCAGTTCTTAGGGTTGCCATTGAGATTCTTGACATAGCTATAGAATGCTTTGTGGTCGTCTTTAGAATCCGTGGCGATTTTGTTTACATAACTAGCTTTGGAGGATTTAATGAGGGATCTCAGCTTCTTACTGAGGCTGACCAGGAAGTTCTTCCAGTCATGGGATTTTACTCTTTTTTTGCAACCGTTTTTTTCTTCTGTTGTAGAGATTGTTTATGGCAGGGGACCACCAGATTGGCTTTCTTTTTTTTGGAGGATAGCATCTTGGTTCTGTTAGGGATAGCACGATCCATGCACTTGTGTAAGTGCTTATAAAGTGCATATGTGTAGGATTCAGCAGTCGTACCGTTAATGTCCATCTGCATGGGTGTCATGAAGTTTGCCACTTCTATCTTAAGAAGCGTGAAGTTGGCTTTGGAGACATTTTTTACGGTGGTTTCCCTAATGGGGGGGGGGGTGGAGGCAGGATGTGGATGTCTAGGCTGATTAGCTTGTGGTCAGATCTGACCAACGAGAAATTGACCACTGGTGTGGAACACCAGTTGCCCATGTTGGTAATGACCAGGTCTAGGATACTGCTCCCCCTGGTGGGGGTGTGGATAAGTTGATCCAAGCCACTGGAATTTACGTATTCCAAAAAACGTTGAGCAAAAGAGTTGGGACATGAGTAGTTTTCCCAGTTAATGGTGGGGTAGTTGAAATCGCCCATTATTAGGGTGTTGGGTTGTACCCTAGTATTTTCCAGTGTATCAAGAAATGAGGGGCGGGAATCCTGGGGCATGCTGGGGGATCTGTAGCAAGTTACAATTTGGATTGTGGTCTTGCCCAGAGTTAATTGTACTTGGATAATCTCGGATGCATTATGCTGAGCAACTAGCCTGGAGGTGTGGATATCCTTAATGAATATGGACACGCCTCCACCTTTAGTGTTTCGGTCCAGGTTAGGTGGCCGAAAGGTGTGGTATGAATTATAGCCTGATAATGCAGGGATGCTCTCTGGAGCCTTGGACCAGGTCTCTGTCACTGCAAGATGTCGATGTTCTCCATTTTAAGGAGTACCTCGAGTGAATGCATTTTGAGTTTTAGACTTCTAGCACTGAGTAGCATTACCCTCAGATTTTGCTTGCTTGTACCGGTTATGGTGGTGAATTTGTCATTTGAACCTTGCCTAAAAAAAGGCACTACATGGGTGGCAAGAGCCTTAGCCAGTATCCGGAATCCCAAGGGCGACAGGTGCAGGCCATCTCTGGCAAAGCATCGTGGTCTGTCGATCATGTCATCCCAGGCAGACAGATACTGGATCCCCTTAGAATGACACCAGAAGCTTAGCCAATTACTTTAGTCAATCATTTTGTCCTTGTACTGTGGTATCATTCTGGGTGATGGCAGGATGCTACTCAGGGCTAGGGTCATACTTGCCTGGGCTACAAGATCGGAGAGCTCCTCCATGTCTCTTTTCATGTAGTCCAGGGAGGTACTTCTCAGGTCATTTCACACCAACATGGACAATGACAGAGTGATATATGTACCTGTTGTGGAGTGACCTGAGTGCGTGAGTTATGTGGTGGATCCTGGCACCAGACAGGCAGCTGACAGTAACTTTCTCCTTGTTTAGCCTGGTGAGTGGAAAGTACAGTTGTGTACACTTACCATAAATGTAGATGTTAGAGTGTATTCGCTGTTGCAGTCCTAACCAATGGGTTATCCAGCTTCTGGTAGCCCTCGATCGGCCAGAATACCAAAGGTAAGTAAAAATTACGTCGGCTGTCGTCGGTTGTAAAGGACTTCAGGGCATCCGATACAAAAGGAGGCAACCGACATCACTTCCTCAGTCTTTCTTGCCATAACTGTCAGAAGCCCCTAGAAAACAAGGCTTAAACCAAATCTAGCTTGTACCAAAGGAAAAGAGAAAAGGGGGAAGGAGGGAGGGAAAGCAGGACTGCAACAATGAATACACTCGAATATCTACATTTATGGTAAGTGTACACAACTGTACTATGTTCATCGTGTTTCACTGTTGCAGTCCTACCCACTGGGTTGACTGCCAAAGCCTAGAGAAAAGGGAGGAGGAACCAACAGAATCAAGGACTGGAGATAATGCCCTGCAGAACAGCAGTGGCAAACCCTGCCCTGGCTCTAGAAAACAAAAGCAAATTATAATGCTTTGTGAAAGTGTAAACTGAAGACCATGTGGCAGCTTCCAAAATGTCTTTAGTAGGGACACCCCTTAAAAAGGGTGCAGAAGTGGAAGCTGCTCTAGTTGAGTGGGTCCTAACCCCTTTGAGGAGGAACCTTGCCATGAAAGGAACAAAAGGTAATACAATGAGCAACCCATTCAGAAATGGTTTGCTGAAAATAGCCTTGCCCTGGACTCCAGGGGCACAGCTGACCAATAGCTGCGCTGATTTCCGAAGGTCTTTAGTCCTGTCCAGGTAAAACCTGAGTTGTATATGCACATCAAGAGAATGTAGGATCCTTTCACCTCTATTTCGAGGATTAATAAAGAAGGTAGGAAAGTGTAGGGACTGATTAAGAATCAGGCTAGAAACCACCTTAGGCATGAAGGAGGGGTTGGTTCTCATCTGCATGGTAAATAAGAAAAGGCTCCACAGCCATCAAAGCATGCAGCTCCGAAACCCTCCTTGCTGAAGTTATAGCCAAGAGGAAGGCAGTCTTCCACAAGAGAAACTTTAAATCTGCAATGGCAGCTGGCTCAAAAGGAGGAAGAGTGAGTTTCTCTAGAACAAAATTAAGATCCCAGGCTGGAGTAGGCGCCCTTCTGGGAGGTTTTAAGTTGCAAGCACCTCTGAGAAACATTTTCATCAGAGGATGAGAGAAAATGGGTTGTTTAAAAGAACAATGAACAGAAATGGCTAAAGCATGGATCTTGACAGAGGAAAAAGATAGACCACCCTGAAGCAAATCAGCCAGGTATTCCAGGATCAGAGGAAGGGTAGGCTGAGAAGAAGATTCCCCTCTAGCCTGCATCCAAAGAGAGAATCTTTCCCATTTGCCAGCATAAGACTTCCTAGTGCTAGGCCTCCTGGTCTCTCTCAGCACATCAACCATCTGCTGGGAAAAGGAAGAAGAAAAGGATGGAGTCATACAATGAGCCAATCTGCCAAATGGAGAGACTAAAGATGAGGATGTAGACTGTTTCCCCCTTCCTGAACCAAAAGATCTGGCTTCAGAGGAAGATGCCAATGAGGAAATTGGGAGAGACTGCGAATCAGTGGATACCAGTGCTGCTTGGGCCAGTCCGGAGCTATAAGAATAGTCCTTGGTCATCCGTCCCTGATCTTAAATAATACTCTGGGAAGAAGAGGAAGAGGAGGGAAGGCATAAACTGACAGCAGCATCTAAGGGAAGGACAGAGCATCCACTCTCCGGGCTCTGCTCTGATGCTGTCTGGTGCAAAAAAGAGGTAGAAGATGGTTGTCTGGAGAGGAGACTAGATCCACTTGGAGTGCTGCAATGTTGAATGATGCTGTAAAAAACTGCTCTGTTCAGCTGCCACTCGTGAGGATTCAGGATCTGTCTGCTCAACTGATCTGCCAAAACACTGAGCCTTCCTGGAAGAAACTGAGCTAGGAGATGCAGGCCCAGGGATGCTGCTATGGACCAAAGACCCATGCTCTGTCTGCACAGGAAGTAAGAATGAGTCCCTCCCTGCTTGTTGATGTACCACATGACTGTGGTGTTCTCTGTCCTGACAAGAAGGGTCCCGGCAGAAAGAAGATGCTTGAAAGCTAGTAACGCCTGCTGGATTGCCATCAACTCCTTTAAATTTATGTGCAGGTGCATCTGCTGGGCATTCCAACTTCCCTGTATGCATCTGCCATCCAGGTGAGGTTCCCAGGCGTAGTCCGATGCATCTGTGGTAAGAGCTTGAGTGGCCAGGGGTGGGGGAAAAGGCATGCCTTTGTTCTGTAGACAGGTTGCTGCCCACTACAGAAACTCTGTCCGCAGACATGGAAGCAGAGGAATTATCACATCCAAATCCTGTGTGTGTTGACACCAAGTGTTCTTGAAGTACCATTGCAATTTCCTCATATGCAGTTTTGCATATGGAATCATGAGAATGCAAGAAGCCATGAATCCCTGAGCTTGCAGGGAGCTGGGACAGGCTTGCCAAGTCCTTGAAGTAAACTGAAAGAGTTGTCTGCTTCTCCTGGGTGAGATGTATCATCTGGGCGGCTGTGTTCAGACTCGCTCCCAGGAATGTTATCTCTCTGGATGGTACCATTTTTGATTTTTCAACGTTGAGAGTTTAACTCAGGGAAGAGAGAAGAGTCTTTGCAAATTCTAGATCCTTTAACAGCTGTTCCTGAGAATTTGCTTGAATTAGACAGTCGTCCATGTATGGATAAATCTGAATTTTCTTTTGCCTGCAAAAAGCAAAGACTGGAGCCAGGCACTTTGTGAAAACTCTGGGAGCAGTAGATAAGCCAAAGGGCAGCACAGAGAATTGATAATGTTACTTGCCCACCCTGAAATAAAGGTATTGCCTGCAACTTTCCCAGATAGGGATGTGCAGATAAGCTTCTTTGAGATCCAATGTTACCAGCCAGGAATCCTTTTCTAACACTGGCAGCAACTGATGCAGAGTGAGCATTTTGAACTTTGGAATTATTAAGAAAGAGTTTGGGATGGATAGATCTAGGATAGGATGCCAGGCACCTTCTTTTTTTGAACTAGAAAAAGTCTGGAATAGAAACCCTGGCCTACTTGCTGAGCAGGAACTGATTCTATTGCTCCCAGATGTAACAGAGACAAAATTTTCTTTTCTACTTCTGCCCTTTGGTTTGGAGGAGAGTCCGGGAATCCTTTGGGTACTGGAAAGGTATGGAAAGAAAACTTGTGCCCTAGGGTTACAGTTCGGAGTACCCATTTGTCGTCCGTGATGGTGGCCCAGACATTTGTAAAAAGGGCCAACTTTCCCCCTAAAGGACTGTCTGGGCAGGCAAGAACAGGCAGAAGTTGGACAGAGTCACTGAGAATGTTTAGATTGAGATGCAGGCTTAGAACTTCCCGCCTTGAAAGAGGAAGCTTGCCAATGCTTAGACCTTTGAGGGGTAGCCACCTATCCCCTAGAAAATTTGTAATCTCTAGTCCTAGAATGACTCTGTCTGCTGGTATCAGGGAACATCCAACTCTTAGAACAGTAATTCCTGCTAAAGCGAGGAGGCTGAACTTGCAGAAAGTCTTTAACTGTCTGCATAGACTTGGCCATCTTCTTGGGCACTTCCTCTGCTAAGTGCTAAAAAGACTGTCCTTATGCAAAGGTACATCTAAAAGCTTAGCCTTAACAGGCTCTGGTAGGGGCTGCTCCCTGAGTCAAGCATGCCTTCTAATAACAGAGCCAGTAGCTGCAACCCTACAGGAGGCTTCTAGAATGTCAAAACCACAATGTCATGAATGTTTATTGACTAGACTGGCAGAATTCAGCAAATCCTGCATATCCTTACTCTCCGCCAACTGAGGCACACCTGCTATCCTAGACTTAATAGCTTACAATGTGTGCTGCTGGTACTTCAGCATATGAAAAAGACAATTAGTAGACCTAATAGCAAGAGTGGCAGAGGTATAAACCTTTTTACCCCACCTAGTTCCTGGATTCCCTGTCAGAAGGAACAGGATTTTTAGTAACAGTGGCCTTAACTCCTTTAGGGCCTTGAGAAATAACCTCTGGATCAGCCAATGGATTATTGAAAAGAAACAAATGAGAATCAGGGACTCTATAATACCGGTCAGGTTTCCTGAGAGCAGGAGGAACTGAATTTGGAGTCAAGGAATTTTCCAGAAAAACACCATCAACCACTTCCAATACAGGTGGAATAGCCAAAGGCTTATGCTGAGGCAAATCCAAAAACTCCTTAATCCTTTTCTTAGAAAGGGGATAATCCTGACTTTCTCATTTAAAATGTTCCCTGAGAGTATTTAAAGTATCACCAAAAGAGAAATCTTCTGGAGGAGAAGCAGAAGGGATGGACTCCTCTGTGTCTGAATCATCAAAAGGAGAGAAAGCTTGAGAAACTTCTTCATCAACAGAAATGCTAGAAGTATCAGAATCTGAAAAGGACAAAGCCTCAGGAGAGACATCCCTACCTCTTTTTGAAGGAGGAGGCTGTCAACCCCTCATAAAAGTCAAAAGGTCATCAGCCATTTTAACTATTTAAGAATGAGGTGAACGAGAGGAAACTGGAGCCTGCTTCTTCACAGGCTTACAACTGGAAGATTTACCTGCAAGTTTAAAGGACTCGGGAGGCCTGGCAACTGCCGAAGTAGCAGCTGAAGTCGTCGATATGAGCTTGCTGTCTGAATGAAGAACGGAAGTTCAGCTTTGCGGCTCCAGATCCAACTGAAGAGGCAACAGGTGGAAGGTCAGAAGGCAAAATGGATGCTGGAGGCCTGGGGGCCTCTGAAATGGTCTCAACCGAGGCCTGTGGTTGAAAATCTGTGGGCTGGGGCTGCAAAAGCACCTCACTGGCTACCGCATGACTGATGACCAACCTAACATTATCCGAGGACTTGACCTTCGGAAGCCTGTTGCGGTCCTTATCTTTATTCTTCTTGGGGTTATCCGAAGCCTGAAGACTAGTGGACACCATACCGACAAATTTAGGCCAAACTCCAAAATGCTTAGCTAAAAGCTTAGCCCGACGACGAATAGTATGCGGATTAAAGGAAGCACAAAGATCACAATTAGGAACGTCGGGGTTAAGGCCTAAACAAATAATGCAATAAGAATGAAAACTATATGGGGAATTTGCTTTCCACAGGTAAGACAATTATTAACCTTTTCTGACATTCGTTAAGGCAAGGAAAGAGGATCCCCAACGGGGTACTTAGCTGTAGTTGACTTCGATTTTGTAGTCGGAAACAAAAAAGGTAAACTGCCAACCGGCACTTGTGCAAGAAATCCTTTTGCTTCGGGCTCCGTGGCAAGGAAGACTGAGGAAGTGACATCCGCTGCCTCCTTTTCTACTGGACTCCCTGACGTTCTTTACAACCGATGACAGCCAACGTAATTTTTACTTACCTTTGGTACTCTGGCCGATTAAGGGCTACCGAGAGGCGGATAACCCATTGGTTAGGACTGCAACAGTGAAACACTATGAACATCATCAGTGTGCCTGACTATAGAGTCACCTATGACTAGAGTGTTGGGTACGTTGTTATGCCTTATGGGCTTGTGGTTGAGTGGTACACTGAGTTTGGCTATGTGTCATTTGGTTTGTGTTGGGGGGGGGTGGAGGTTGCATGCGTTTCTGCTTTGGAAGTCTCTGTTGCTTGAGCAGATTTTTACTGAGAGCCTCCGCGAATGTAGGTGTGTGTTTTGTGTTGCTATATGTGTGTTTTGGTGGTGTAGGTTTTGAGGGATTATGTGATGAGTGTGGTGTGGTGCAAGTGTTTACCTTCTCCTCTTGACTGTGTAGTCCAGTCTTGGGTGAAGAGAGCTTTGCTTCTAGTTTGGCTATATAAGTGTAGTGTTGGGTGGTAGGAGGAGAGGGTTGTCTGTGTACATGAAGCAATTGCTGCATTGCCCCAAGATGCCCAGATTCATCAGGTAGACAGGAGAAACCACCAGGAGCTGAACCTTAGACATACCTCGATAGGTGCTTATTAAGTACTAAAAACTGTTTTCCTCTAGACAAGTGAGGAAAGTTGAGTGCTGTAGTAATTTGTAGCTTATTTAGTACTTACAATGAGTTCTGAACAAGTGCTGAGCTCAGAGAAACAGATTTGAGTAATAAAACTAAAAAACTGGCTAGTTCTAAGGGAAAATGTAAAGAGTAAACTTTATGGCGCCAGGAATAGTTTAACCCTAACTAAGCGGCACTGCATACAGTGCATTTTTTTTTTAATATAACAGTAGCAAAATAGCAAACTGATTTAAACAAATTAACCAATAAAAAGCTAAAAACTGAGCTCCGTTCCAGCAGTCTTTGATCAGACAAGTTCCAACTGCACACTCCTGCCACTAGGGTGCAGGGGAACCTTCTCCGCAAAAAGATGGTCTGGATTACTGCTCAAGTTATACAACAAGACTAGATTAAGCAGGTCTGAATATAGTCTATGCTACAGCAAACAAGGTCTACCAATTTCAGAAAGAAACAGTTCAGATAAGCAGGCACAATAAGCCTTTAACCAGAAACTCCCAGCTTAGAAGGGCAGAATCTACCCTCTCTTCCCACAAGAGTGCAGACCACATCTTCTTAATGTAAAATAACTGGCCTGAAGCCGAAGTGCTTAAACCAGAACTAATACAATTTTAGAATAACAGACACCAAGCCTTCAATCAGCAACTCCCAACTTAGAAGGTTGCAAGCTAACTGTCCTGCCACAACAGTGCAGACCACAAACTTTCTTAATGTAAAACAACTGGTCTGACGCCCAAGTGCTTCAACCAAAGGCTTAGAACAACAGTTACAATTTAATCAGGCTACTATCAAGCAGTAATAAATGCAGCAGAATAAATGCAATAAAGTAGGAAGAAACACAAATACAGTAAAAGCAGATGAATAAAGTGCATTTTTTTTATATAACAGAAAACGAGCAAACTGATTTAAACAAATTACCCAATTAACAAGAAGACCCAATTAACCAGTAAAAAAGCTCAGAACTGAGCCCTGTTCCAGCAGTCTTCAATCAGACAAGTTCTAACTGCACACTCCTGCCACTAGGGTGCAGGGGAACCTTCTCCAAAAAAAGATGGCCTGGATTAGTGCTCAAGTTGTATAAACAAAGCTAGATTCAGCATGCCTGAATCTAGTCTATGCTACAGCAAACAAGGCGCACTAATTTCAGAAGAAACAGTTCAAATAAGCAGGCACAATAATCCTTTAACCAGAAATTCCCAGCTCAGAAGGGCAGAATCTAACCTCTCCTTCCACAACAGTGCAGACCACAAACCTTCTTAATGTAAAAACTGGCCTGAAGCCCAAGTGCTTAAACCAGAACTAATGCACTTTTAGAATAACAGACACTGAGCCTTCAATCAGCAACTCCCAATTTAGAAGGATACAAGCTACCTGTCCTTCCACAACAGTGCAGACCACAAACCTTCTTAATGTAAAACAACTGGTCTGAAGCCCAAGTGCTTAAACTGAAAGGCTTAGAACTTGTATGTGTCTTTCGGCTTTTCCCGGTTAGGGGTCGCCACAGCGGAAGTCCGGTCCGCTAATGACTGGCAGTTGATTTTTACGTACCGGCTTGCCAGGCCTGATGCACAACCTTCAACGAAGGTATGCCCATTCACGTATGTCTCCACGCAGAAGACGCTCTAGCTGAGAATCGAACCGGACAGCGTCTTACTGTGAGGCGGCAACGCTACCGCAGCACCAACAGTTAGAATTTAATCAGGCTACTACCAAGCAGTAATAAATTCAGCAGAATAAAAAGAGGCAAAAGCAAAATAAAGTGCAATTTGTTTTTAGTAAAGTGCAAGGAGAGAGGAAGGAGGAGCAGAGGAAAAATTCAAGGTCAAGAACCTAAGTGGGTTGGCCTTCTCAAATGTTCTCTCTGTATTAAGTGGAGTGAACACCAGACTGGGAGGGGTGTCCCAGATCAAATTTACAGTAGGGGCGGGCAACTGCAAAGTCACTAACTATACAACAACTCTACAAGAATAGGGTGGGAGGGGGGGAAACAGTTTCAGGACAGATGACAAACATCAAACAATACCAGAAAATATATAAAATAATTCAGTTAGGCAAACAATAATTCAGTCAGTCAAAACTAAGACAATGCAGAACTCTGAAAGGTTAAAATGCCAAGAAATATACTTATCAATCAGTGATATATTTCCAGATTGTTTGAGAATCACACTAGCCAGAACACCAGGAGTTTCCAACAGTGTATGCAATAATTTACAAACAGAAAATAGAAGTTATGTCCTTACCATAACGTTCCATGTGGAGTGTTCATCTCGCCTTTGTTCTTACACATGGGTTCGGAGCCGATCCTCGGCTCCGTGTCGGCCGCTTGCAAGCTCTGCATCGAGAAGAAGCTCGAGATCACCTAATACCCACAATCCCCCTCTGCCTTTACCTCAGATCTAGTTTGCAAGCAAACCAGCCATAGAGAGCACACACACATACCAAAATTTACATAATCATAGGATCATCTATATACATATAAACATATATATATATATATATATATATATATATATATATATATATATACACACAAGTGTATCATACAATACAACTATTGCAACTGCAGAAGGAGAATACTCCAGACCAGGCACCAAATTGAACGTTCTTCCTAAGGGTGGGAAGGGTGGGAGTGTAAGAACAAAGGCGAGATGAACACTCCACATGGAACGTTATGGTAAGGACATAACTTCTATATGTGAGAGTGTTCAATCTCGCCTTTGTTCTTACACATGGGGAGCGTCCCTAGCTCCATGATCCTGAGGAACTCACGGGAGAACGTTCTTGAGCACAGTGGAACCAAAGGTTGCCCTATCCCTAGAAACCCTGTCCACTTTGTAATGAGAGATAAATGTATGTGGTTTAGCCCAAGTAGCAGCCGCACAAATCGTGTCTAATGGTAGCGAGCTGCGTGAGCTAAAGATGTAGACACTGATCTCGTAGAATGTCCTTTAGGTTTGACCGATAAGGTTTGATTAGAAGCCGCATAAACGTGTGTGATACAATCAGTTAGCCATTTGGAAAGAGTTCGTTTCGTAACTGCTACACCCTTCCTGCTGTCAGCAAAGGCTACAAACAGTTGATCAGATTTCCTGTGATCTTTTGTTCTATCCAAATAAAACCTGAGTTGTCTATGGACATCCAACTTGTGCAACATATACTCTAACTTATTAGAGTGATTTTTGAAAAAGGTGGGTAATTCAATGGACTGATTAATATTATTAGTAGAGCAAACTTTGGGGAGAAAGGATGGATTAGTGCGAAGGATACTCTGTCAGAGTGGAAAATTAAATAAGGGTGTTTAATAGAAAGAGCCTGAAGCTCAGACACTCGCCTAGCGGATGTAATGGCCACCAGGAATAGAGTTTTCCACGATAAAAATTTCAATGGGCAAACTGAGGCTGGCTCAAAAGGGGGCAACATCAATTTAGAAAGTAAGAGGTTCAGATTCCAGGGTGATGTAGGAATTCTAACTGGTGGTCTGATGTGAAAAGATCCTTTTAAAAAAGCTTTACAAAGTCTGTGAGCCATAATAGGCGCACCACATTCTTCCACATGAAAGTTAGAAATGGCAGCCAATTGCACTCTTAAAGTAGCAGGAGAAGCTCCTTCATGGAACAATTCTGTCAAAAACTCCAAGATCTTGTTCAACGGAGCTATAACAGGGTCCAAATGATGTGAATTAGCCCAGAAGACAAAACGTTTCCATTTACTGGTGTAGGTTTTTGTAGTGGAAGCTTTATGAGAAGCCACTAATATATTCTGAACCGCCGGTGTAAGGGAATCAGACCTGGCTAGAAAGGGAAGCGGAGCAGCCAAGCTGCTAGATGGAGTGATTCGAGGGATGGGTGAGGAACTCCTGACGAGTGAGTCAGTAGATCTGGCTCTGGGTCCAGCATCCAAGGTCCCCGAATGCGGTGATGCAATAGAAAGGGGAACCAAATTTGACGAGGCCAGAATGGGGCAATGAGGATTACCGTCCTCTGAAGGTTGTTGGCTTTCTGCAGAAACTTTGCAATCAGGGGAAATGGAGGAAAAGCATACAGGAGACCCGGGGGCCAATCGTGCACCAGCGTCCCTGGGGACTTCCCCTGGAGGGGGTAATAGGGCAAAGTAGCTCATGCATTTGGCGTTCATTGGAGACGCAAACAGATCGCAGGAAGGCTGGCCCCACTTGCGAAATATCGAGTTCGCAATTGACTGTTTGAGGGACCACTCGTGAGGCAACAGTATTGCTCTGCTCAGCCTGTCGGCTATGACGTTGGATGACCCCGGGATGTGCGTTGCGATCAGAAAGCGACCCGTGGACTCCGCCCATTGCCAAATTCTCATGGCCTCTCTGCATAGTTGATAAGACCTGGTTCCCCCTTGCTTGTTTATGTACCAGACTACAGACATGTTGTCTGTCTGAACTGCAATAGTCCCTAGAGGAAGAAGGGGAGCAAAGTGTTGCAACGCTAAAAACACTGCCCTCAACTCCAGAACATTGATGTGCAGATTGTACTCCAAATTGGTCCATTCGCCTTGGACTGTCTGTCCCTGAAAGATGCCCCCCCACCCTATCAGGGAAGCGTCCGTGGTTATCGTCGCTGACGTGGGTAGCACAAATGGTCTTCCGCTGGAAAGGTTGCAAGTCTGAAGCCACCAAGTTAGATGTGATTTGCATATGTTTGTAATCAGAATTTCGTGTGTCAGAGGTAGCTGTTGGAACGACCATTGTGCAAACAGTAGCCATTGTAGAACTCTCATGTGCAGTCTTCCCAATGGTATCGCAATAAGAGAAGCTGCCATGAGACCCAAGACCTTTAGAACCAGCTTTGCCGGGGATTTTTTGGACGACAGAAGGAGAGAAATGTTGTTTTGAAGTGCGACTATCCTTTCTGGAGGAAGCCTTAGAATCAAATGATGCGTATCTAATTCCGCTCCTATGAATAAGATATGCTGTGATGGCTGTAGTAAAGATTTTTTGAAATTTACGGAAATTCCGAGGTGAATACAAAGTTGTAGGGTGTAATCCCTGGCCTGTATCAGTTGGCCTTGGTGGTGGCAGACAGGAGCCAGTCGTCTAGATACGGAAACACCAGGAATCCTAGGCGTCTCAGATGAGACACTACCACTGCCATGCATTTGGTGAAAACCCTGGGGGCTGAGGTCAGACCAAAGGGCAGGGCTCGAAACTGGTAGTGACTGGCTCCCAGCCGGAAGCGCAAATGATCCCTGGACTCCCTGGCCATTTTGATGTGGTAGTATGCGTCCTTCAGATCTATTGAGCACATCCAGTCGTCCTTCTGTAGGAATGGAAGGATCGATTGAAGCGTGACCATTCGGAACTTTTCTTTCTTGACAAAGGTGTTGAGGTTGCTTAGGTCCAGAATCGGCCTCCAGTCCCCTGTCTTCTTTGGAACTAAAAGAACCTTGAGTAAGTCCGAATCCTATTTGGTCCGCTGGGACTGGTTGGATGACTCTTTTTTCTAGCAGCTTTGAAATTTCTATAGCTGCTGGGTCTCGCAGATGGGGCGGTACATCTGGGAGTTTTCTCTTTGGAATGTGGGTGGATAGGAATGGTATTTTGTAACCTCTGGTAACAACGCTTTTTACCCAGTTGTCTGTAGTAAAGTTTTGCCAGGCCTGAGGGTATAAAGCTAAGCGACCCCCGACTGCCTCCAGAGCAGGACAGTCGGGCCTCCTCTCAGGAGTGCTGGAAAGGTTTTCCAGGGGTATCCCTGTCACCTTGGTTTTGCGGACCCCTCTGCCGCCAGGGTGGCGTCTTCCACCTCTGCCCCTCCTCTGCCTCTAGAGGCGGCATCACCCTGTGTGCCTGGGAAAGATCCTTGGGGTTTTCGAAACCACATTTTCCCACCACGTTGCCCTTTGGGGTGCGGTCTGGAAGAGGTGGAAAAACGGACTCCGACAGCAGACAGAGTCTTTCCCGCCTGTTCACACCGGGTAAGGGTCTCCTTTACTTTAGGGCCAAAAAGTGTGGCACCATCAAATGGGGCGTTAGTAAAGGAAGACTTGAAGGCTTCCGCAAATGAACATAAGCGCATCCAGGATTGCCTACGAAGAGCAATCGCTGAAGCTGCTGCCCTACTCGATCCTTGACTGCGTATGATATCAGCCTCATGGATGAGTTAACAATGGATGTAAGGGTATTTAGATGTGCTGTAACTTTCTCTGAGACCGCAGCATCTGTAGTACCCTGGAGGGTATCTCCCAACTCTTTGACTAGATCCCTCTGTAAGCGTGTAAAATGGGTCAAATAGTTCAGGGATCGCATAGAAAAAGCCGCTGAACTAAAAATGCACTTCCCGTATCTGTCCATAGTCCTAGAATCTCTGTTAGGCGGATGGACAGATGAGGAAGATTCCGACATCTCCTTTTTCGTGGCCGCTGCCACCACCATGGCGTCCACTGGAACTCCTTTAGTGAGGTAAGCCTTGTCTTGGGGTGCAGTGATGTACTTAGTAGGCTTCCTAGGGACCGGTTCCACCGTGTCAGGTGTCTCCACGCCCTTGAGCAATCAACTCCATTAACTCATCGAAGGCGGAGTGACCCAGGAGGAGGAAGGCGAGCACCAAATGCCTTCAGCAAGACTGACTCATCCTCAGAAGGGGGAAGGGGGGAGGGACTGCCAATCCCCTCTCTGCTTCGGGATCTCCAAGGTGTCAGAAAGGGAGACATCTTCTGAAGGTGACTTTGGGGACCCTTCTGACTCATCCAAGTCAGTATCGGATGTTAAAGATTCTTGTGGAGAATCTAAGTGTCTCCTCTTACACAATCTTTTCCTAGGGACCTCTTCGGGGGGAGCATCCGAAGAAGCCTCCGAGGAAGAGGGGGCACCCTCCAGGGGTGGCTGAGACACCGGTGCTCGACGCTTGGATGTGGCCGTTGGTGCAGAGGAAGATAACGGTCCTTTATGGGGAGGAGAGGCTGCTTCTACTGATGTGGTTGTCTGGGTAGACAACACCTTCCTCATGAGATCGAAGGCCCCTGGGTCCCGAGTCGAGGAATCCCCCGGTTCCGAAGAAATGGGAAGAATCCCCGAGACAGGCACCGAAGGCATCGACCCCGAGGACGGAGCCGAATCGATCCGCGCCGAGGCCCTGAGAGGAAGAGTCGGAACCGAAACGTCGGTTCGACTCTCGGCCCCGGAACCAAGGACGGATCATCGGCTCCGAGACTCCGGTACCAGATCCGACGGAGTCGAGGTCTAAGGAGCAGACCGAGAAAAGGACGGTTCTGGCACCGAGGGCTCCACAATCAGTAGATCAACCTCTTCCGGCTCCAAAGACTGGACAGGTCTCGGAGGAGGAAGGGATGGAGATAATGGGAGGCCTTCAAGTTTCGACACCAATTGGGTGGAAACCGAGATAAGTTTGGATAGGGCCGAATGTTCCAATAACTTCTGCACCACACGGTCCACATCGATATCGGAGAGCTTAGAAGAACGGGTCGAAGGAACCGAAGACGGAGCCGACCTCAATAGTGTCGAGGAGGGAGCTCCATCACGGTTCCAAGACTCGAGGCTCGAAACTGACAACAGTTGAACACTCGGCCCCGAAGTCTGTGGAACCGGTGATCTAACTTTAGTCGAAGAGCTCGGAGCCGATGACTTGGGCTCCGACGTCTTCGATTCCTTCGAGGACTTGGATGCCTGGTCAGAAGCATCCAGAGCCTCCTGAAAGGAAGGTTTTAACAAACCCCTGTCCATTAGTTTCCTGCGCCTATCTGTCATGACCCTCCCACTGAAAGAATGACAAATAGAGCAGTCTTCTTGCAGATGGAGAGGGCCAAGACAGTAGACACAGGAACTATGATTGTCAGTTACTGACATTTTTTGCCCACATTGGCAACGCTTGAACCCTGATTTGGCCTTTTCAGACATGTCACTATAAGTAGAAAAATAGTCAAATCCAGTAAAAAGTCAAGTCCGGTAAAATTGTCAAATCCAGTAGTGAAAGTCAATCCGGTTGTCAAATCCAATAAGGGGTGGTAGGCCCCGAAGAGAACTCTAAGTTTTATAACTTAACGGTACCGAGATTCCCTTATACCTTACCACACACACAAAAATTATCACTAAACAGCTTTATAACACTAAAGTACCAAGAAAAAATACAAGAATAAAATTCTAAATCTTATCTCAGGTGCTCGAGCTCGACCCAGTGATGAGAACGCTGCAGCGGCAAACTAGATCTGAGGTAAAGGCAGAGGGGGATTGTGGGTATTAGGTGATCTCGAGCTTCTTCTCGATGCAGAGCTTGCAAGCGGCCGACACGGAGCCGAGGATTGGCTCCGAACCCATGTGTAAGAACAAAGGCGAGATTGAACACTCTCACATCTATTTTTAAATCAGCAAGCCTTGAAGCAATCAGATAACACAGAAGCTGTTAGACCAGTTTTATAAACTCCACCTCAGAAATAGTGGGGAAGCGAGACGGATGGGTCTATACCAATTATAAGAGTCTGTAGTTGGATAGGTGATGTAGTTGCAAAAGCACTCTAGCAGGTTTTTTTTTTCCAAAGTTTGGAATAACAGAATCAGTAACAGCATTTTTGGATAAATAGCAATATAAAGGAGGAAACCCTTCTTCTCAGTGAAAGAAAGAATAGGTTATTAGGTTATTACTAAGCTAACTGCCCTTGCGAGCCATTTTAAGCCGAGTCAATTATCCCTTGTGAGACTCAAACCCTGCACCTTGTGCTTGCAAGGCAAACACCTTAACCATTAGGCCACCCTCCCAACCTCAACATAAATCAGCTTGAAGAATACACTAGCACCTACCACCTACATTTTTGTCTATTCGGTTTAACACAAGTTATGTCCAACAAGATATGAGAAAATATCCAGCAAAGCTAACATTCTAGATTGCATAGTATTCAGTAGTCCTGAAAAAATAAAACAGTCTGGAATACTCCCTGAAACGATTAGTGACCACGAACTGACCTATGCAATCAGAGACTATTTAAATGTCACCAAAAGCCAGCATCTAAACTCTGTAAGAAACTTTACCAGCTTCAATAAAGACACTTTCATCGAGACCCAGAAACACTGCAACTGGGCCCTACGAAAACACTCCCAGTGGATGATGCAGTCTCATACTTCAGAATCACCTGTCTGCATATTTGAAATTACTAGGCAAGTCTGTAGTATAACCAGTTCAAAGTGATGGCTGCACCTTGGTTAACATGAAAAAACATAACAATAAATGAAAACTAATAGTGCTTAGAATAAATGGTACAAAGACAAAAAATAAAACAATTGTCAAAATTACTGACACCTAAGAAATCTTACCAAAAACAGTTTATTTCCTTTAGAGGTATTAGAGATACGTCAAAAATTTTAAGAAATTTGTGCAAAGCAAATAAGTGACAAAATCAAGAAAAAGCACAAATGGAAATATTTATGGAAAACTTAAATATGCCAAGGTTAGAGGTAAATGAAACTCAACAACTGACAGTTAAGACAGAAGGAGCGAAGATAAAAATGGTGATGTACAACCAATCTACATGTAAAGTCTTCAAGAATAGATGGTATTCCAGTGGAAGTTTGGAAAATAGGAGTGAAGAAAGTGAAAGATTTGGAAGGTTTAGTTTAACAGTATTTTAAAAGGATGGGAAGCACCAACATCCAGGGAAAAAAGCTGTGGTGGCTGTAATGCCTAAAGACAGTAAAGACCCATTTGATCTGAGGCCCATTTCAATTTTAAACCATGATTATAATGTGTTTATGTCTATAATGGCTAAAAGAGAGGCAAAGGTGATGCCAAAACTGAGAGAGATGGACAGATGTGGTTTTGTAGAGGGGGGCAAACACTTGACATCGTTAATCGAAAATGGTGATCCAGAGGGAAGAAGAATATAAGACAACACTGTTACTACTTGGTGGGTCTTGACGCAGAAAAAGCATTCAACAGAGTAAGCTGGGATTTTATGACTAGGACCACAGAAAACCATGGATAACACTCAGTGCAGTAGGTGCACAAAGAACACGGCTGAGAACACGATAATAATTTAATGTTTGTATTTAAATAAAGTAAAATAAAGAACATTAAGCACTTTTGTCCTTATAGCAAACAAGACTTCAAGAGAACAAATAAAAGGTTTCCACGGTGCTCTTATATAACAAATTTCTTACATAATTAATTAACTGACCAACCAATCAGTGCACAATATCAATACAAACTTCCAAAGTAAACACAAATTATGCTAAAACTACATGACATAAAAAAAATTAAAGTAATAAAATAAGAAGTTATTTACTCACCATAACGTTCCATGTTTGCTGTCCATCTCGCCTATATTCTTGCTGGTTGGGTTCAGAACAGAGCATCGGTTCCAACTCAGCCAAATACAAAAGCTCGAGAGCTTCCATTGGCTTGAGGCTAACCCCTATCCCATGATGCACTGGGAAAATCCCCAGATCTTGTTTGCAAGCGAAACCAGACTTAGTATCCCCACATATTAATACATACAGATTGTCCGACTATAGAAAGAAGAATCAGAGACTCCAAACCATCATAACCATACACATATCTATAAGATTATCCACCCGTTCCTCCAGGAACGAAGGGGGGGAAGGTGGGTGGGATGCAAGAATATAGGTGAGATGGACACCAGACATGGAACGTTATGGTGAGTACATAACTTCTTAATGTTATGTTGTCCTAGCTCGCTGTAATTCTTGCTGGTTGGGACAGTGTCCTTAGCACCTTTACCCTAGGGTGGCTCAGGAAGAAAAGACTCCTCAATACAGTGGAAACAAAGGAAGACCTGTTCCAGGAGGCCACATCAACTTTGTAATGAGTAATAAAGGTATGAGGGCTCACCCATGTGGCAGCTGCACAAACAGAGTCCATGGGAAGCCTAGCCTGAAAAGCACAGGATGTTGAAACCGCTCTCATGGAATGGCCTTTTACTTTGCCTGGTAATTTTCTGTTATTCTTACTGTATGAGAAAGAGATGCAATCTGTAAGTCATTTAGACAAGGTTACTTTAGAAATCCTTTTCTTTTGTCTGAAAAATTACACAAAAATCTGGTCAGACTTTCTGAAATTTTTGGTCCTTGCAAATAGAAACGAAGCTGTATGTGCACATCTAACTGATGTAATGTATACTCTGCCTTGTCAGTATAATTTGGAAAGAACACAGGCAATTCAATAGATTGACTTAGATTGTTTTCTGAACAAACTTTGGGTAAGAATGAGGGATTAGTTAGTTCTGACACCCATCTGGCAGAAGTAATAGCTACCAAGAAGAGAGTTTTCCAGGACAAAAACTTTAATATCACAAGATGATGCAGGTTCACGGGGTGGCAAAACCAAGGCAGATACCAAAAAAAATTAAGGTCCCAAGGAGTTGGAGGTTCTCTGATCGGAGGTCTGAGTAAGAATGATCCTTTTAGAAAGGCCTTACATAATCTGTGTGACATAATAGGCATTCCCATCTCACCAGTATGAAAATTAGAGATGGCTGCCAGTTGAACTCTGATAGCAGCTGCTGCCGCTCCCTTGTCAAAAAACTTGGAGAGAAATTCTAGAAAGTACAGTTGTGTACACTTACCATAAATGTAGATGTTCGAGTATATTCACTGTTGAAGTCATCACATTTGGGTTATCCTGCCAGGAGTAGCCCTCAATCGGCCCGAATACCAGAGGCTTAGTATTTCTGCGTCGGTTGCTGTCGCTCCAGGACTGATGTCAGGTCGTCAGTGGTATAAAATCAGGCAGCCGACACCATTACATAACTTTTCTTGCCCTGTCAGGAGCCCCAAATAGGGAGCTAGGTTAGGGTGGAAGAACACCAGTAAAAGTAAATACCAAAAATTCCCTGTATGGAGAGGAAGAGAGAGAGAGAGAGAGAGAGAGAGAGACAAGGGGGATGGAGGGGTGGAAACCAGGACTGCAACAGTGAATACACTAGAACATCTACATTTATGGTAAGTGTACACAACTGTACTATGTTCTTCGTGTTTCACTGTTGCAGTCATCACATGTGGGTTGATTCCCAAAGCTGAAGAAAAGGGTGGAGGCAGTCAAGAAGACTGGGGGCTGACCAGGATGCCCTGCAAGACTGCCGTGGCAAAGCCTGCCCTGGATTTGGAGAAGATAGGCAGGTGGTAATGCTTGGTGAAGGTATGAACAGATGTCCATGTTGCAGCCTCCATGATGTCCCTGGTGGGAACCCCTGAGAAAAGCTGCAGAGGTGGAGGTTGCCCTGGTAGAATGTGTCCTGACCCCCTTTGGGGGCAGTTTCCAGAGCTATTTGTAGCAGAAATGGATGCAGTGTGCTATCCATTTGGAGATTGTTTGTTTGGATATGGCCTTGCCCTCTGCCCCTGCTGCGAAGCTGACTAGCAACTGATCAGTTTTTCTAAAAGATTTAGTCCTGTCCAGATAGAATCTGAGCTGTCTGTGCACATCTAGAGAGTGCAGAATCCTTTCCTCCTTGTTTTGTGGGTTAGGGAAAAAGGTGGGCAAATGAATGGATTGGTTGAGAGTCACAATGGACACCACTTTAGGCATGAAGAATGGGTTAGTCCTGAGGAAGACCCTATCAGCATGGAAAATGATGAAAGGCTCTACAGCCATGAGTGCTTGTAGCTCTGACACTCTTCTAGCTGAAGTTATGGACAGAAGCAAGGCTGTCTTACAAGAGAGGAATTTTAACTCTGCTGAAGCTGCAAGTTCAAAGGGGGTAGGTTGAGCTTTTCTAACACAAAGTTAAGGTCCCAAGCTGGTGTAGGAGCTCTTCTAGGTGGCCTAAAGTTGAAAGCCCCTGTTAGGAACTGTTTGATGAGATGGTGTGAAAAGAGAGGTAGCGCTGTGCAGTAATGAGCAGAGATGGCAGAGGCATGAGTTTTAATAGAAGAGAAGAATAGACCCCTGTGTAGTATGTTTGCTAGGTAATTCAGGATGAGAGGTAGGGAAGGTTGTGCTGTTCTGGCTCCCTTAGCCTGGATCCAGGTGCAAAACCTTTTCCACTTGTCAGCATAGGATTTTCTATTGCTGTGGCGTCTGGCCTCATGTACAACATCTAAGACTTGTTTGCTTAGGCTGGCAGCTTGAGGAGAGGTCAGGGAATAAGCCAGGCTACCAGGTTGAGGGTCTGCAATTGGGAATGCATGAATCCCCCATTCCTCTGGGTCAGGAGTGTTGAGATCGGAGGTAGGTGCCATGATGGCAGGTGTGACAGGCTGCACAGCAGTGGGTACCAGTGCTGGCATGGCCAGTCTGGGGCAATCAGGTTTGACCTCGGTGTTTCCTCCCTTATTTTGAGCAGTAACCTTGAAATGAGTGGTAGAGGGGGAAATGCATAGACCAAGAGGTTTACCCACTGGAAGGATGGATCACTTTCCAGGCCTTGCTGGTTCCCCGGTGCAGAATTTGCTGAGCTGATAATTGGAGTATGAGGCAAAGAGGTCCACCTTCAGGGTGCCCCATTTCTGGGTTACAAGAGTGAGGGTTCTGTGGTCTAGCTGCCACTCGTGTGGGTCTAGCAGGTTTCTGCTTAAGTTGTCTGCCAGAGAGTTTAGGGACCCTGGCAAGAATTGTGCTAGCAGGTGTAGTTGCATTGCTAAGGCTGTGTGCCAAAGTGTCACGATGAGCTTGCAGAGAGGATAAGAGTGAGTCTCTCCCTGCTTGCTGATATACCACATCACTGTGGTGTTGTCTGTTTTGATCAGTAGAGGCCCCGGGGAGAGTAGAGGTCTGAAAGCTGATAGGCATGCTGAACAGCTAGCATATCTTTTTCGTTGATGTGCAGATGTATTTGATTTGGACTTCAATGGCCCTGAATGCACCTGCCGTCCAAGTGTGCACTTCAAGCATAATCTGATGAGTCTGTGGTGAGGGTTTGGGTGGCGTGGGGTTGTGAGAAGGGAAGTCCCTTGTTGTGGTTGCATGCGGGTGCCCACCAAAGAAAATCTTTCCTTAGATAAGGTATCATTGGTATAATAGTTTCCAGATCTTGAGAGTGTTGACACCAAAGGCTTTTTAGGTACCATTGTAGTTTCCCCATATGCAGTCTGGCATATGGAATGAGCAGAATGCAGGAGGCCATGAACCCTAGAGCTTGCAGGATTTTCCTTGCAAATAACTGGGTTCTGGTGGCTAGTTGACAGAAGTAGTCTGTCAGGTAGGCTTGTTTTTCTGGAGTAAGGAATGCCATCTACGAAGCTGTGTCCAGGCCTGATCTCAGGAATACAACTTTTGTGTGGGGACTAGTTTTGATTTCTTTTTGTTGATAGTATACCCCAGGGAGGTCAGTAGATCCTTTACAAAGGTCAGGTAATGTAACAGCTTTTCCTGACTGTCTGCCTGAATCAGGCAGTCATCTAAGTAGGGGTAAAAAAGAAGTTATGTTCTTACCATAACGTTCCATGTGAATTGTTCATCTCGCCTTTGTTCTTACACACGGGTTCGGAGCCGATACTCGGCTCCGAGTGGGCCACATCACCAGCTCAGCATCTTCGAGAAAGCTCGAGGCACAGTTCTATCCCATGATCCTCTTGTGCTAACCCTCAGATCTAGTTTGCTAACACCAGAAGAATCCCAGTAGTTACTGCGCCTTAAGCGCCTTGAAAAAAAACGCAACCACACTGTCTCAAACTTTGTCATCAATAGAAGAGAAAAGACGCCATCCCTGATGTACACTAGGAAGCTCAAGAATAACAATATCTAGAGAAGACTGAACCCGAATGCAGTCTTACCCGTTCTTCGAGAACGCAGGATGGGGGATGGAGGGGGGGAATGTAAGAACAAAGGCGAGATGAACAATTCACATGGAACGTTATGGTAAGAACATAACTTCTTTATATGAAATTGTTCGATCTCGCCGTTTGTTCTTACACACGGGTAGCGTCCCTAGCTCCTTTATCCTGGGTGGCTCATGGGAGAACATTCCTGAGAACAGTGGAACCAAACGTCGCCCTATCTCTGGAGTTTTTGTCTAATTTGTAATGAGCGATGAAAGTATGTGGTTTCGCCCAAGTTGCCGCCGCACAAATTGTATCTAATGGCAAGCGGGCGGCATGGGCTAAGGAAGTAGCAATCGCCCTCGTAGAATGAGCCTTGGGTTTAAAGGGGAGTTGTTGTTTCGATTCTGAATATACGAAATTTATACAGTCTGAGAGCCATTTGGATAAAATAACTTTTGTTACCGCCTTTCCTTTCCTTTGGTCAGCATATGATACAAACAGTTGGTCTGACTTTCTGTATTCCTTCGTCCTGTCTAAGTAAAATCTCAGCTGCCTGTGGACGTCTAGTTTGTGCAGCATGTATTCCAACTTACTGGAGTGATTTTTGAAGAAGATGGGTAAGTTCAATCGATTAATATTTTGGACTGAACAAATCTTTGGAAGGAAGGATGGATTGGTGCGCAATGTTACCCTATCTGGATGAACTATCATATATGGGGGCCGAACGGATAACGCTTGCAACTCTGAAACCCTCTGGGCGGAAGTGATGGCAACCAGAAAAAGTGTCTTCCACGATAAGAATTTTCGAAGGGTTGTGGTGGCTGGTTCAAATGGGGGCAACATGAGCTGTGATAACATCAGGTTAAGATTCCATGGGGCCACTGGACTATGAAAGGGGGGAAGGAGGTGAAAGGGACCTTTCATAAAGGCTTTGCAAAGTCTGTGAGACATGAGGGAACTATGTCCCTGGCCAACATGAAAATTAGATATAGCCGCAAGTTGTACCCTTATCGTGGAAGTCGATGCTCCTTCATGAAAAAGTGTCGAAAGAAACTCTAATATCTTGTGTACTGGAGCCCCTGACGGATCTATACCCTGCTGCGAGGCCCAGTACGCAAAACGTTTCCATTTGCTGTTGTATAACTTCCTTGTGGACGGCTTGTGGGAAGATACAATTATGTGTTGTACTGCAGGGGACAATAAATCTGACCTGGCTAAGATGGGAAGCGGAGCAGCCAAGCTGTCAGTTTGAGGGACTTGAGAGATGTGTGAGGAACTCCCGACGAGTGCGTCAACAGATCTGGCAATGGGTCCAGAATCCACGGTTCCTCCACCTGATGAGTTTGAAGGAAGGGGAACCAGATTTGTCGAGGCCATAATGGGGCTATCAGAATTATGGTCCTTTCCAGACGTTTGGCTTTCTGCAGTAATTTGGGAATTAGTGGAACAGGGGGAAAAGCATAAAGGAGACCAGGGGGCCAATCGTGCACAAGTGCGTCCCTGGGGGCACCCCCGGGGGGGGGGGGTAGTAGGGCAAAGTAGCTTCTGCATTTGGCATTCAATGGGGATGCAAATAGGTCGCAGCAAGGCTGGCTCCATCTGCAGAAAATCTTTTCCGCGACTTGAGATTTGAGGGACCACTCGTGGGGCAACAGGATGGCTCTGCTCAACCTGTCCGCAATGACATTGGATGTCCCCGGGATGTACGTTGCTATCAGAAAGTGTCCGGTAGACGCAGCCCATTTCCAAATCCTGAGGGCCTCTCTGCACAATGGATAAGACCTGGTTCCTCCTTGTTTGTTTATGTACCAGACTACTGACATGTTGTCTGTCTGAACTGTCACTGTTCCCAGAGGCAAGAACTTGTGAAAGTGTTGCAACGCAAGAAACACTGCCCTCAGCTCTAGGACATTGATGTGCAGGTTGTACTCCAAGTTGGACCATTGACCTTGGACTGTTCTGCCCTGAAAAAGTCCCCCCCACCCTATCAGGGAAGCGTCCGTGGTTACAGTAGCTATAGGACTGGGCAACACAAACGGTCGGCCTACTGTTAGGTCCTGATTGTGCATCCACCATAGGAGATCTCGTTTGCAGGAGTTCGTGATTAAGATCTCGTGAGATAGTGGAAGCTGTAGGTACGACCATTGAGCGAATAGCATCCATTGAAGGATCCTCATGTGCATCCTGCCTAGGGGAACTACGATAAGAGCGGCTGCCATCATTCCTAGTACTCTCAAGACTTGTTGAGCAGGGACTCTTGCTCTGAAGGAGGATAGAAATTTGATTTCTGAGGGCTGATACTCTTAGTGGGGGGAGATTGATTCGAGCCAGGGAAGTGTCTAACTCTGCCCCTATAAATGAGATACGCTGTGTGGGCGATAAGACAGATTTTCCAAAATTGACTGTTATGCCCAGAGAGGAGCAAAGGTTGATGGTGTAATCCCTAGCTTGCACAAGACGATACTCGGTGGTGGCGGACAGGAGTCAGTCGTCTAGGTAAGGAAACACTCGGAATCCCATTTTTTCTCAGGTGAGACGCTACTACTGCCATGCATTTGGTGAACACCCCGGGGGCTGAAAAGAGACCAAAGGACAGAGCACGAAACTGGAAGTGACTGGCACCCAGCCGGAAGCGCAGGTGATCTCTGGACGCTCTGGCCATTTTCATATGGTAGTACGCGTCTTTGAGATCTATAGAGCACATCCAGTCGCCATCCTGTAGGAAAGGAAGGATCGACTGTAGCGTAACCATCCGGAACTTTTCCTTTTTCACGAAAGTGTTGAGTCTGCTGAGGTCCAAAATTGGCCTCCAGTCCCCTGTTTTCTTTGGAACTAAAAAGAATCGAGTAAGTTCCAGATCCTTTCTGGTCTGCCGGGACTGGTTGGATGACTCTGTTTTCAAGCAGCCTTTTTATTTCTACGGCTGCCTGGTCTCGCAGACTGGGTGGAACATCTGGGAGCTTTTTGGGGGCAGGTGGAATTTTTATAAATGTAATAGTGTAGCCTCTGGTGACTATGCTTTTTACCCAGGAATCCGATGTAAGATTTAGCCAGGCCACTGGGTACAAAGCCAAACGACCCCTGACTGCCTCCAGAGTAGGACAGCCGGGCATGCACTCAGGAGTGCTGAAAAGGCCTCCCAGAGAACGTATCTTTGTCGCCCTGATTCTGCGGACCCCCTCTGCCGCCTGGACGGCGTCTTCCATTTCTTCCCCCTCCTCTGCCTCTGGAGGGGGCATCACTCTGTGTGGGCTGAAAGGATCTCAGAGTCTTTCGGAACCACATTTTTCTGCCTCTTTGCCCTTTGGGGTATGGTCTAGATGGGGCAGAAAAACGGGCCCCTACGGCAGACAGGGTCTTCCCTTCTTGCTCGCACCTAGTGAGAGTCTCCTTTACTTTGGGACCAAACAGTGAGGCACCATCAAAAGGGGCGTTGGCAAAGGAAGACTTGAAGGCTTCCGCAAAGGAGCACAGGCACAGCCAGGATTGTCTCCTCAGAGCAATTGCTGATGCTGCCGCCCTACTCAAACCTTCGGCTGCATATGAAATGAGCCTCATGGACAAGTTAACTATGGAGTTGAGGGTGTTAAGGTGTGCTGTCACTTTTTCGGAGACAGCAGCATCTGTATTGGCCTGGAGAGTATCTCCCAGTTCCATGAGGAGATCTCTCTGTAGACACGTGAAGTGCGTAAGGTAGTTCAGCGATCGTATGGAAAATGTCGCGGAACTAAAGACGCGCTTCCCATATCTGTCCATAGTCCTAGAATCCTTATTAGGAAGATGATTCAGACATTTCCTTTTTAATGGCTGCTGCCATCACCATAGTATCCACTGGCACTCCTTTAGTTAGAAAGCTTTTATCTTGAGGGGCCGTGATATACTTGTTTGGTCTGCGGGGGACCAGTTCCACTGTATCAGGTGCCTCCCATGCCCTTCGCGCTATCAGGTCCATGAGTTCGTCAAAGGGAGGGGCCACCCAGGAGGTAGAAGGTTGAGCCCCAAATGCCTTCAGCAATAACGATTCGTCTACAGAAGGGGTAAGGGTCTGCCAGTCTCCCCTCTGTTTCAAGATTTCCAAGATGTCAGCAAAGGAGACATCTTCAGAGGGGGACCGTGGGGACCCTTCTGCTTCATCCAAATCGGTATCAGAGGTCAGAGATTCCTGTGAGGAATCAATGTGCCTCCTGTTGTACAATCTTTTCCTCGGTACATCCTCAGAGGGGGCTTCTGAGGAGGCATCCAAAGAACCAGGGGTGCCCTCTGGGGCTGGCTGAGGCATTGGGTCTTGACGCTTGGTAGGAGCCGAAGGTACAGAAGCAGAACGCGGACCCTTTGGGGGAGGAGAAGAAGATGACGTATGTGTCTGTTCAGACAAGACTATCCTCATGATGTCGAAGGCACTGCTGCCCCGGCTCGAGGATCCCATTGGTTCTGAAGAAGCCAGTAGTTTCCCCGGAACCGGGACCACGGGCTCCGACCCTGAGGACGGATCCGAGCTGATCTGAGCCGAGGCCCCGAGGGGGAGAGTCGGAACCGATAGTTCGGTTCGACTGTCCGCCCCGCAACCTAGGAAAGATCATCGGCTCCGAGACCCCCTGGCTGGTTCCGAAGGTGTCGAGGTCAACGGTGCCAATAGCGCTATTGGAGGCTTCGGCACCGAGGGCTCTACAATCATCGGCTCTTCGATCTCTGGCTCCGACGACTCGACAGGTCTCGGAGGAGGATTTGTCTTGGGGGCGGGAAAAGCCTCGAGTTTCGAAACCAATTGGGACGAAACTTCGATTAATTTGGACAGAGCTGAGTTCTCCATTAGCTTCTGTACCACTCGGTCCACGTCGGAGTCGGAAAGTGGCCTCGAAGAACGGGTCGAAGGGGCCGAAGCAGTCACCGAGCGAAGGAGTGAAGGCGGTGGTACCTCCGATACCGGCTCCAATACCCGAGTCTCAATCAGAGATAAGCATTCGACGCCCGACCCCGCAGTCTTTGGAGCCGGTGTCCGAATCTGAAAAGAGGTGCTCGGAGCCGAGGACTTAGGCTCCGACACTCTTGAAGACTTGGACACTTGTTCAGCCTTGTCCAGGGCCTCCTGAAATTCGGGTTTTAATAACCCTCTGTAGCATGACCCTCCCACTGAAGGAATGACAGATGGAACAGTCTTCCTGCAAGTGGAGAGGGCCAAGGCAGTAAACGCAGGAAGAATGGTTATCAGTAATGGACATCTTTTGTCCACACTGACCCCTTTTAAAGCCTGACTTGCCTTTTTCAGACATAGTATCTAACCTAAATATACAAAATTCTAACAACACACATATATATATATATATATATATATATATATGTAAATATAATAACACACTACAAACACTTGTAAAGTAAGAATAATTCTTATCTCTAATATATATAAAAAGAGAAGAAAAATTTTAAAGTAGAAATTAACAATTTTAAAGCCTACTGTCAGTCCTGACAGAATTTTAACAAGGCCTTAACTAAGATAAAAAATTACTAAACTACTATAAACTACTTTAACTATAGAAAAAACACACTCTGTAATAAGCTATTACACTAATAACTACTTTATAACTATTTTTGACAACTACAATCTTCAAAAAGAATGAAAAAATACTGGCCCGAGCCTCTCACGATGCGATTTGCTACTAGTGGCAAACTAGATCTGAGGGTTAGCACAGGAGGATCATGGGATAGAACTGTGCCTCGAGCTTTCTCGAAGATGCTGAGCTGGTGATGTGGCCGACTCGGAGCCGAGGATCAGCTCCGAACCCGTGTGTAAGAACAAACGGCGACATCGAACAATTTCACATTCTGAATATTTCTTTGTCTGCAAAAGGCAATGGCTGGAGCCAGGCATTTTGTGAAATCTCTGGAAGCAGTGGATAAGCCAAAGGGAAGCGCAGAGAACGGAAAGTTCATAGATCCTGCCCTGAAACGTAGATATTTCCTGCAAGATTCCCTGACTGGGATGTGTAGGTAGGCCTCTTTTAGGTCTAAGGTGGCTAACCAAGCATCCTTGGAAAGCATAGGAAGAAGCTGCTGCAGGGTGAGCATTTTGAATTTTGGTATCACCAGAAAGGTGTTTAGAATGGATAGATTGAGGATTGGGCGCCAGGTGCCCTCTTTTCTGGGTACCAGGAAGAGTGTGGAATAGAAACCTTGGCCTATCTGTTCTGCAGGAACATGCTGTATTGCTGTCATGGACAGCAGGGAAAGGAGTTGCTTTTTGGCCTCTGCCCACTGGTTTGGAGGAAGATTTGGGAACCCTTTGGGGTTGGCAGATTGTGGAAATAAAATTTGTATCCCTGGGACACTGTTGAGGACCCATCGGTCATTGGTAATAAAGGCCCAGTTGCGTGCATGGAAGGAGAGTTTTCCGCCTAGTGGCACAAGCAGGTGGGCAGAGGTAAGGGGTGGAGGTGTAAAGTCATTGTGAGTTCTTACCATAAGAGGGTGGCTTTGCACTTCCTGTTTTTGAAGAGGAGGAACTCCATTGCTTAGATCTCTGAATTCCCTGGGGATGCTGTCTGGGGGGTCTGCTTCCCCTGGGTCTGGGCTGAGCTGGCCTGGAGGGGGCAGGAAAGGACTAGTGCTTGGAGGGGAAATGCCTACTGAACCTCAGAGGCTGGACCTGTAAGAAGTCTTTAACTGTCTGCATAGATTTATTTTTTTCTTCCATCTTTTTTAAGACCTCCTCTGCCTCAGTGCCAAATAAAATGTCTTTGTTCAATGCTGCATCCAATAACTTTGATTTGACATGGTCTGGCAAGGTCTGTTCCTTAAGCCAAGTATGCCTTCTAAGGACAGAACCAGTGACTGCTGCCCCACAATATGCTTCTAGGGCATCAAAGCCACATTGCAAGGTGTGCTTAGTAACTTGACTTGAAGAATGCATAAGCTCTTGTAATTCATTATTTTCTGCACAAGCATGAAAGGAAGATATTTTTTGTTTGAAGAGTTCCATGGTATGCTGCTGATATTTCAGTATGTGGAACTGACAATTTAATGCTCTAAATGCAAGAGTAGCAGAGGTGTATACTTTTTTACCCCATCTGTCTAAAGCTCGGGAATCCCTGTTTGAGGGGGTGGAATTCTTAACTAAGGTTGCTTTAATTTCTTTAGGTCCTTGAGAGAAGACCTCTGGGTTAGCAGTAGGATTTTTGAAAAGGGATTTGTGAGAGTCAGGGACTCTGTAGTTCCTGTCAGGTTTCCTGGGAGCAGGAGGAAGGGTGTCAGGAGTCAAACTGGATTCCATAAAAACATCATCCACAACATCCAGGACAGGAGGAATGGCCAAAGGTCTGTGCTGTGGTAAATATAAGAATTCCCTGAGTCTCTTTTTTGACTGAGGAAAGTCTTGACATTCCCACTGGAAATGCTCCCTTAAAGTAAGAAGGGTTGCCCCATATGAAAAATCCTCATGTTGAGAGCCAGAAGGAATGGATTCCTCTGCATCAGAATCCTCTGAAGCAGACAGGGATAGCATGCTTTCATATTCGGAAGCATCAGAGTCATCGGACTCCTGTTCAGATAAAACTACTGGGGACAAGTCTCTCTTTCTTTTGGAAGGGGTAGCCTGGCTTCTCCTAATAAGCATAACAAGGTCTTCTGCCATTTTAAGCATTTGAGACTGAGGCAAGGAAGCAGGTGCCTGAGCTTGGGTCGTCATTTTTTTGGGCATAGTTCATAACCTGGGCTTTAGAAACTCGGTAGTTTTAGAAAGAACTGAAGATGCAAAAGAAGTCGTCAGTCTGTTTCGAGTATCGGTACTGCAAAGTGCTTCCTCGGAAGCCAGTGCCTGCTCAGCGGCTCCAGACTCATCCAAGGTAGAGACATCAGCAGGATCCTTAGTCGAAGAAGAGTCTCATGGCATACCAAACTCCGAAAGGGTCTCGGTAGAGGCCAGCGAAGCCACAGAAGCGGGCATCAGGGGCTGTGAAAGCACCTCACTGAGGACCAGAGAACTGAAGACTAGCTTAGCGAAAGCATCGTCGGCAGTTTTGGACCTGTGCGGTCTGTCTCTGTCTTTATCCTTATGTTTTTTCAGAAGATCGGTAGTTGGATGGCTTACCGAAGCCATATCGGAATTCGAGGAATGAGAGCAAAAATATCTAGCTACAATAAGGGCCCGACGACGTATAGTTCTGGCGTTGAACAAAGCACAAAGTACAGTTGTGTACACTTACCATAAATGTAGATGTTCGAGTGTACTCACTGTTGCAGTCTTCACACTTGGGTTATCTGCCTGCAGGTAGCCCTCAGCCGGCCCGAATACCAAAGACTTAGTATTTCTGTGTCAGATGCTGTCGCTCCAGGACTGACATCAGGTCGTCAGGGGTATAAACAGGCAGCCGATGCCATTACATCAGTTTTTCTTGCCCCAAATGTCAGGAGCCCCCCCAAATAGGAAGCTAAGTTATGGTGGGGAAAACACCACCAGTAAAAAGTAAATACCAATACCCCAGAAGGGGTTAGTAACAGCCATAGATAGGAGGGGGAGAGAGAGAGAGAGAACCACGGGGCTGGAGGGAGGGAAACCAGGACTGCAACAGTGAATACACTTGAACATCTACATTTATGGTAAGTGTACGCAACTGTACTATGTTCTTCATGTTTCACTGCTGCAGTCATCACACTTTGGTGGCTTCCCAAAGCTGAAGAAGGGTGGAGGCAGTCAAGAAGAGTTAGGGCTGGCTAGTATGCCTTGAAAGACTGCTGTGGCAAATCCTGCCCTGGATTTGGAAAAGACAGGCAGGTGGTAATGCTTGGTGAAGGTGTGTACAGAACTCCAAGTAGCAGCCTCCAGGATGTCCCTGGTAGGGACTCCCCTGAGAAATGCTGTAGAGGTAGATGTTGCCCTAGTGGAATGTGTTCTGACCCCCTGAAGGGTTGGTTTCCCATGATGCTTGTAGCAGAAATGGATGCAGTGTGCTATCCATTTGGAAATAGTTTGTTTTGAAATGGCCTTGCCCTCTGCCCCTGCTGCAAAGCTGACTAGGAGCTGGTCAGATTTTCTTAAGGGCTTAGCCCTATCAAGGTAGAAGCTGAGCTGTCTGTGCACGTCCAAGGAGTGTGGGATCCTTTCCCCTTTATTTTGAGGATAAGGAAAGAAAGTTGGCAAATGGATGGATTAATTGAGAGCCACAATGGACACCACTTTAGGCATAAAGGAAGGGTTAGTCCTGAGGGAAACCCTGTCAGCATGGAAAATAATGAAGGGTTCCACAGCCATCAGTGCTTGTAGCTCAGACACTCTTCTAGCTGAAGTGATGGTTAGAAGCAAGGCTGTTTTCCAAGAGAGGAATGTTAACTCTGCTGATGCAGCAGTTTCCAAGTGGGGAAGTATGAGCTTTTCCAGTACAAAGTTAAGGTCCCAAGCAGGGGTGGGTGCTCTCCTTGGTGGCCTTAAGTTGTTTGCCCCTCTCAGGAACTGTTTGATAAGAGGGTGCAAGAAGAGAGGTGGCTCAGTGTTGTAATGAGCAGAAATGGCTGAGGCATGTATCTTAATGGAGGAGACGGACAGGCCTTTGTGAAGTAGATCTGCTAAGTAATCCAGGATAAGAGTCAGAGAGGGCAGTGTTGTGTCCTCTCCTTTAGATTAAATCCATGAGCAGAACTTTTTCCACTTTTTCCACTCATCAGCATAGGATTTTCTTGTACTGGGTCTTCTGGCTTCAAGAATGACGTCCAGCACCTGTTTGCTTAAGGTCGCTGGGGGAGAATTCAAGGAATAAGCCAGGCTGCAAAATTTAGGGTTTGCATTTGTGGATGCAGAATCTGTCCCTCCTGCTGAGAGAGGAGGGTTGGATTCTGGTGTAGGTGCCAGGGTGGCATCGTTGTCAGGCTGCGAAGGAGTGGGTACCAGTGCTGGCATAGCCAGTCCGGGGTAATCAGAATTTTTCTTGGTCTCTCCTGTTTTATCTTGAGTAATACTCTTGAAAGGAGTGGTAGAGGGGGAAAGGCATAGATTGAGAGATTTATCCACTGAAAAGATAGGGCATCCACTTCCCAGGCCCTGCTGTGAGGATTCCTGGTGCAGAATTTGCTGAGCTGGTGATTGTAGGGGAGGTAAAGAGATCCACTTCTGGGGTCCCCCATTTCTGGATCAGGAGGTTGAAGGTGCTGTGCTCTAATTGCCACTCATGTGGGTCTAGGAGATTTCTGCTTAAGTCATCTGCCAGTAAGTTTTGTTTGCTGGCAGGAATTGAGCTTGAGATGGACTTGAATGTCCAAGGCCGTGTTCCACAGGCCTATGGCTAACCTGCAGAGTGGGTAGGAATGGGTTCCCCCCTGCTTGTTGATGTACCACATAACTGTGGTGCTGTCTGTTTTTATTAGCAGTTGTCCTGGAAAGATTAGGAATCTGAAAGCTGTCAGGGCATTCTGTACAGCTAGCATCTCTTTTTGGATTATGTGCAGATGAATCTCACCTGGGCTCCAGTGGCCCTGAATATACATTCCGTCCATGTCATGGCAGTCCCTTGTTGTGGTTGCATGCTTCTGCCCACCTGAGGAACTCTGTCCTTAGGGTATGAGAGGAAGTTTCCAGGCCCTGAGAATGTTGGCACCAAAGACGTTTTAAGTACCATTGGAGTTTCCTCATATGCATTCTTGCATATGGAATCAGCAGTATACATGAGGCCATGAACCCTAGGGTTTGCAGTATTTTTCTTGCAGATAGCTGGGTTCTGGTGGCTATTTTTTTGAAGTAGCCTGTCAGGCAGACTTGTTTTTCTGAGGTGAGGAATGCCATCGGGGAAGTTGGGTCCAAGCTTGCTCTCAGGAATACAATCTTTTGACTGGGTACCAATTTTGATTTCTTTTTGTTGATGGTCTACCCCAAGGTAGTGATTTTTCACAAATGTCAGGTGCTGCAACAGCAATTTCTGACTGTCCGCCTGAATCAAGCAGTCATCCAAGTACGGGTAAATTTGGATATCTCCCTGCCTGAGTATGCAATGGCTGGAGCTAGGCATTTTGTGAATACTCTGGGCACAGCAGATAAGCCAAAGGGAAGTGCAGAGAACTGATAATGAATAGACCCTGCCTTAAAACGTAAATACGTCATGTAGGATTCCCTTATGAGGATATGGAGATAGGCTTCTTTTAAGACTAGGGTGACTAACCAGGCATCCTTGGCTAGCATAGGAAGAAGCTGTTGCAGGGTAAGCATTTTGAATTTTGGTACCACCAGGAAGGTGTTGAGAATGGAAAGATCCAGGATTGAATGCAAAGAGCCCTCTTTCCTAGGTACCAGGAAGAGTCTGGAGTAGAATCCTTGACCCCTCTGTTCTACTGGAACCGGCTAAATAGCTCTGATATTGAACAGGGAAAGTACTTGCTTTTGAGCCTCTGCCCACTGATTTGGAGGAAGGTCTGGAAACCCTCTTGGAGTTGGCAGTGAATGGAAATAAAATTTGTACCCCTGGGATACAATGTTGAGGACCCACCGGTCCTGAGTGATGGACATCCAGTTTTTTCAAGAAGGGCAAGTTTTCCTCCTAAGGGCACAAGCAATTGGGAAGGGCTGCGGAGTGAAGTAACAAAGTCATTGTGACCTTTTTCCGTAAGGAGGTGGCTTACCACTCCCAGCTTTAGGAGTGGGGGCACTCCATTGCTTAGATCTCTGCATATCCTGAGACTGAAGTCTGGGTGGTCTGTTTCCCGTGGGTCTGGTTTAAGGTCTTGAGGGGGCTGGAAAGGACCAGTGTTTGGAAGTGCAATGCCTACTGAATCTAGGGGGTTGCACTTGTAAGAATTCTTTAAGTGTGCACAGACTTAGCTTTTTCTTCCATCTTTTTAAGAACCTCTTTTGCTCTGGTGCCAAACAGTCCTTATTCAAAGGAGCGTCTAGTAATTTTGATTTGACATGGTCTGGCAAGGTCTGCTCCTTCAGCCAAGCATGTGTTCTCAGTACAGAGCCAGTGACAGCTGCCCAGCAAGATTCTTCTAGGGTGTCAAAGCCGCACTGCAAAGTATGCTTGCTGACTTGGCTTGCAGAGTGCATAAGCTCCCGCAATTCTTTATTTTCTGCACAGTCTGAAAAGGTTGTCACTTTTTGTTTAATAAGTTCCATAATATGTTGCTGGTACTTCAGCACGTGAAACTGACAATTCACTGCCCTAATAGCAAGAGTTGCAGAGGTATATACTTTCTTACCCCCCTGTCCAAAGCTCTGGAATCCCTGTCCGAAGGGGTGGGATTCTTGGTTGTAGTAGCCTTGATAACTTTAGGCCCCTGCGAAATGATCTCTGGGTCAGCAGTAGGATTCTTGAAAAGAAATTTGTGAGTGTCAAGTACTCTGTAGTACCTGTCTGGTTTCCTAGGGGCAGGAGGTAAAGTGTCAGAAGTAAGACTGGATTCCATAAAAACATCATCCACAACATCCAGGACAGGGGGTATTGCTAAGGGCCTGTGTTGAGGCAGCTCTAGAAATTCTCTGAGTCTCTTTTCGGACTGAGGATAGTCTTGGCATTCCCAGTGGAAATGTTCTTGTAAGGTATGCAAGGTTTCACCAAAAGAAAAATCCTCTGGAGGGGAGGCAGAGGGAATGGATTCCTCTGCATCTGAATCCTCATAAGCAGATAAGGGCATGTCTTCATAATCAGAAATTTCAGAGTCATCGGACTCCTGGTCTGCAGAAGCTGAAGGGGTCTGGACTCTGTCTCTTAGCAGGGGAAGGCTGACTTCCCCTAATCAGCGTAAAAAGGTCTTCAGCCATTCTAAGCATTTGTTTTTGTGGCATGGGAGCAGCTGCATGCACTTTGGTCATTGGTTTTCTAGGCGTAGTGTGTACTCTGGGCCTAAGAAACTCGGTAGTTCTGGTTAAAAAGGAAGTCGTCGGTTTGAGTCGAACATCGGTTGAGCGAATAACTGCCTCAGAAGCCAGTGCCTGCTCAGCGGCCCCGGACCCATCCAAGGCAGAGATAGCCGCAGGTTCCATAGTCGATGAAGAGTCTCATGGCATACCGGACTCCGAATGGGTCTCAGTAGAGGCCTGCGAATCCACTGAAGCGGGCATCGGGGGCTGCAAAAGCGCCTCACTGAGTACCGGCAGACTAGCGACTAGCTTAATGGAAGTATCGTCGGCAGTTCTGGACATATGCGGTCTGTCTCTGTCTTTATCTTTATGTTTTTTTTTTTTAATATCGGCAGTCGGATGGCTTAACGAAGCCATTTCAGAATACGGAGATCGAGAGCGAAAGAATTTAGAGACAAAGAGAGCCTGACGATGAATGGTTTGGGTGTTAAGTAGGATACAAAACCGATAGCGAGGGATGTCATGGTCTAGACCTAAACAGGTGACACAGTAAGAATGAAAATCTATGTGAGGTATTCGCTTTCCACAGGCAAGACAATTCTTGACTTTTTCTAACATTGGTTAGAGCAAGAAAAAAGGATCCCCAATGGGGTACATAGCTTTAGAAGACTTCAGGATTATTAAATTTGTAAACAAAAATTCAGGTACTGGCCGACCGGCACTTGCAAACTGCTTCTGGTTTGGGCTCCTCAGCAAGAAAGACTGATGTAATGGCATCGGCTGCCTGTCTTTATACCCGACGACCTGACGTCAGTCCTGGAGCGACAGCATTTGACGCAAAAATACTAAGTCTCTGGTAGTCAGGCCGACTGACGCCTACCTGCAGGCAGATAACCCAAGTGTGATGACTGCAACAGTGAAACACGAAGAAGATAAGCGACAGCAAGGGATGTCGTGGTCTGGGCCTAAACAGGTGACGCAGTAAGAATGGAAGTTCTCGGTGTGGTATTTGCTTTCCACAGGCGAGACAACTATTAACTTTTTCTGACATCAGTTAGAGCAAGAAAAAAGGATCCCCAATGGGGTATTTAGCTTTAGAAGACTTCAACTTCAATTTAGAAATGAAAACTCAGGTTGTAGTGGACTGGCACTCGTGCAAACTGCTTCTGCTTCTGGCTACTTGGCAAGAAAGACTGACGTAATGGCATCGGCTGCCTGATTTTATACCACTGATAACCTGACGTCAGTCCTGGCAACCAACGCAGAAATATTAAGCCTCTGGTATTCGGGCCAACTGAGGGCTACCCCTGGCAGGATAACCCAAATGTGATGACTGCAACAGTGGAACACGAAGAACATCTGCAGTCATAGGAGCTGTAAAAGGTTCTATATTGTTTAACAGCCCAGTAAGAAAATCTTTTCCATTTACTTGAATACAGTTTCTTTGTAGACGGTTTGTGGGAAGAGACTAAGATATGTTTAACTGCAGGGTAAAACTCGTAACACCTGGCTAAGCGTGGAATTGGAGCAGCCATGCTGTCAACTTGAGGGTCTGGATGGACGGATGGAACGTTCCCGATGAGTGGGTCAAAAGGTCTGGAACTGGGTCCAGAATCCACGGTTCCTCCAGTAAACGAGTCCAGAGAAAAGGGAACCAAATTTGTACGGGCCAGTAAGGTGCAATGAGAATCATAGTGCTTTTCAATGTGCTGGCTTTCTGAAGTACTCTGGGTATTAAGGGGAAGGGGGGAAGGCATAGAGTAGTCCAGGGGGCCAATTGTGGGCAAGTGCATCCCTTGGTGACTTCCTCGGAGGGGGAATGAGGGCAAAGTAGCTGCTGCATTTGGCATTCATGGAGGTGGCGAAAAGATTGCAGCAAGGCTGGCCCCATCTCTGGAAGATCTCTTCCACAATTTCTGGTTTTAGGGACCACTTGTGTGGCAACAGAATTGCTCTGCTGAGTTTGTCCGCTACCAAGCTGGATTTCCCTGAGATATGTATTGCTATCAGAAAATGCTGAGTAGTGACCACCCATTGCCACACTCGTGTCTCTCGACATAGGGGATACGACTTGGTTCCTCCTTGCTTGTTAATGTATCATACCACTGACATGTTGTCTGTCTGAATCACAACTGTTCTTATAGGAAGAGAGTCTTGAAATGCCTGCAACGCATACAGCTCTGCTCTCATCTCTAGGACATTGATGTGCAAGTGGCTCTCACGTTATTGCCATAAGCCTTGGACCGTCATTCCCAAATAATGCCTCCCCCACCCGATCTGGAAATGTCCATGGTCAGTACCGCTGTTGGTTGTGGAAAAACAAAGGGGCAGCCTAGGTACAACTTATTCTGTCTGTAACCACAAAAGAAGATCTTTCTTGCATGACTCCGTAATGATTATCTGGTGTGATAGAGGCAGATCTTGCATGGACCACTGGGCAAGAAGTAACCATTGTAGAACCCACATGTGTAGCCGTGCTAGGGGAACTAAAAGAATTGAGGCTGCCATAGTACCCAGAACCTTTAACACAACCCTGGCTTAAATCCTTCCTTTTGATATCAATATCTTGATTTGATGATGAAGGGACTGAATTCTCTTGGGGGTAAGTTTTGCCACCATCTTTTTTGAATCCAATTCTGCGCCTAAGAAAGTAATATGCTGTGAAGGTGGCAAGGCAGATTTTTTTACGTGTACTGTAATGCCTAGCCTGGCGCAAAGAAAAAGAAGTTATATACTCACCATAACATTCCTTGTTTGTAGTCCATCTCACACTTCATTCTTACATATGGGTTCGGAGCCAATCCTTGGCTCCGACTCGGACGATTACAAAGCTCAAAATCTCTCAATTGGTTCGTGGCAAGGTACCTACCTTTTACTAGTGCACTATGGGATACCTATCCCATAGTGCACTAGTAATAATCCCCAGATTTTGTTTGCTGCTATCTAAAAGAGTAATAGAACATATTTCCACATGGAACAACAAAGATTCAAGGTCTCCACCCTACAGAAGATAAATACTATCTTGTCTCCAGATCCTCCAAGGATACATGGATGGGGGGTAGGTGGGTGAGATGGACTACAAATATGAAACGTTATGGTGAGTACATAACTTCTTTATGTTCTGTAGTCCTATCATGCCTTCATTCTTACATATGGGGCAGTGCCCCTAGCACCTTTTTCTCAGGTGGCTCACGGGAATATACTCCTAAGAACCATGGAACCAAAGGAGGCTCTACCCCTTGAGGCCAAATCCAATTTGTAATGAGTAATAAAGATATGAGGGGTAGCCCAAGTTGCTGCTGCACAAATACTGTCAATTGGGACTCTGGCTTGAAAAGCAGCTGATGTGGATATGGATCTGGTAGAATGAGCTTTAATTTTAAATGGGAGTTCCTTGCCACTGGAAGAGTAAATAAATGAAATAAAGTTTGAAATCCAATTTGATAAAGTTATCTTAGAGACTGGCATACCTTTTCTTGTCTCAGAGAAAGATACGAACAATGTGTCTGATTTTCTCAGCTTCTATGTAGATGGAACCTTAACTGTCTGTGAACATCAAGTTGATGAAATTTATATTCTGCACTGTTTGAATGATTAGGAAAAAAGATTGGCAGTTCGATAGTTTGATTCAAATTAGACTGAGAGGAAACCTTGGGGGTGAAGGACGGATCTGTATGAAGAAAAACTCTGTCTTTACGAAAAATCAAGTAAGGAGGTTTGACTGACAGGGCTTGTAATTCTGACACTCTTCTGGCAGATCTAACAGCTACTAGAAAAATAATCTTCCATGAAAGGAACTTCACTTTGCAAGAATGTGCGGGTTCAAAAAGCGGGAAAGTAAGGTTGGGCAAAACAAAATTTAAATCCCAAGGAGATACAGGTTCCTGAAAAAAAGTCTTAGCAAGGTAGTGCCTTTTAGGAAAGATTTACACAATTTGTGAGCCTTAAGGTTAGGCTCATGTTGTCCCAAATGAAAACGAGATCGCTGCCAGTCGAACTTTGATTGTAGCAGCAGCTGATCCCTGATGAAAAAGTTTGGTTAGGAATTCTAACACCAAGGGAATGGAGACTGTGTAAGGATCTACGTTTTTTTTTCTTTTGCCCAGAGAGAAAATCTTTTCCATTTGCTAGCGTATAATTTTCTCGTAGAAGTCTTGTGGGAAGATGTGAGGATATGAGTAACTGCAGATGAGAAATCATGAAGCCTGACTAGGGATGGAAGTGGAGCAGCCACGCTGTCAAGTTGAGGGTGTGAAGGCAGGAGTGGAAGAAGCCTGATGTGTCAGAAGGTCTGGAACTGGGTCCAGCGTCCATGGATTGTCTAGAAGGTGAGGCCCGAAAAAGGGGAACCAAATCTGAAGAGGCCAGTAAGGAGCGATAAGGATCATTCTGCTTCCCAAGGTCTTTGCTTTCTGGACTACCTTTGATATCAGCAGAAAGGGGGGAAATGCATAAAGAAGTCCCGGGGGCCAATTGTGAACAAGTGTGTCTCTCGGTGTCTCCCCCAGAGGGGGGATAAGGGAGAAGAAGCTGCTGCATTTGCCGTTGATTGGTCTGGCAAACAGATCGCAGCAAGGCTGTCCCCATTTGCGGAAAATCTGTTTTGCGACTTTCTGATTCAGAGACCACTCGTGAAGCATCAAGATTGCCCTGCTGAGCTTGTCGGCTATCACACTGGTTGTCCCCGGGATATACGTTGCAACTAGAAAGCATTGGGAAGATACCACCCACTGCCAAACACGAAGAGCCTCTCGACATAGGGTGTAGGATCTGGTTCCTCCTTGTTTGTTTATATACCATACCACTGACATATTGTCCGACTGGATTGCTATCGTCCCTAGAGGAAGAAAGTCGTGAAGTGCTTGCAACGCTAGTAGCACTGCTGTCACCTCTAGGACATTGATATGCAAGTGAGCCTCGTGATCTTGCCATGTACCTTGGACAGTCCTGCCTGGATAATGCCCCCCCTGCCCTATCTGGGAGGCATCCGTGGTCACAGTAGTAACGGGTTAGCAAGGAATGAAAGGTGTTCCTGTCGTTAGTTGAGCAGGCTGAATCCACCAACGAAGGTCCTTCTTGCAAGATTCTGTTATCAGAATAGGATGAGACAGAGGCAGTTGTTGAAGAGACCACTGGGAAAAGAGTAGCCATTGAAGGATTCTCATATGTAGTCTGGCTAGCGGAACTAGAGTTATAGTAGAGGCCATGGTCCCTAAACGTTTCAGCACTGTTTTGGCTTTGACTCTTTGTTGAGGCAGTATACTGTATATCTGTTGTCTTAGATTAAGTATTCTGTCTGCAGGAAGACGAGCCATCACGGAGACTGTCTACTTCGGCGCCTATAAAAGTCACATATTGAGAGGGCAACAAGGCAGACTTTTCCCAATTTATCGTAATCCCTAGCTGCTTGCAGAGCTGGGTGGTTGAATCCCTGGCTTGTAGAAGTAGGTGCCTGGTGGTGGCGGTCAGGAGCCAGTCGTCCAAGTACAGAAACACTTGGAATCTAAGACATCTCAAGTGAGCTGTCACTACCGCCATGCATTTGGTGAACACCCTGGGGGCTGTGGTGAGACCAAAGGTCAGAGCAAGAAATTGGTAATGACTGGCTCCCAGTCAGAAGCGTAAATGACTCCTCGATGCTCTGTCCATTTTTATGTGGTAGTACGCATCTTGGAAGTCTATGAAGCACATCCAATTGTCTTTCCCTAACAGATGGAGTATAGACTGCAGTGTTACCATTCGGAACTTGGATTTCTTCACCGATTCATTTAATTTGCTGAGGTCCAAAATGGGCCTCCAGTCCCCTGTTTGTTTTGGCACTAAAAAGAATCTGGAGTAAGTTCCGAATCCTATCTGGTCTGCAGAGACGGTTTGGATGACTCTCTTTGTAAGCAACTTTTGAAATTCTAAGGTTGCTTGATCCCTGTGATTGGGTGGATCAGCTGGGATTTTCTTGGTGGTATCTGCTGGGAGAGAGAAGGGTATGGCGTATCCTCTGGTGATTATTCTTTGTACCCACTTGTCTTGGGTGATGTTGAGCCAGGCTTCTGGATACAAAGATAAGCGACCCCTGACTGGCTCCAGAAAAGCACAGTCGGGCCCCACTTCAGGAGCGCTGATAGGGACATCGATGAAAGGAATCGTGGCCACCCTGGTTTTAAGGGGCCCCTCCCCTGCCTCTAGGGCAACGTCTACTATTAGTTCCTCCTCCTCTGCCTCTGAATGAGGACTCACCCTGTGTGTCTGGGAAAAATCTCTGGGAATTTCTTGAACCACATTTTCCCGCCTCTCTGACCCTTGGGTGTGGTCTAAAAGGGACAGAAAAAACGTACTCCCACGGCAGAGAGAGTTTTCCCTTCCTGCTCACACCTGGTGAGTGCATCCTTTACCTTTAGGTTCATAGGTTCATACTAGGCTATCTGCCCTAGGGCATTTATAAGCCTAGCCAGAGTGTGTGTGGCTTTCACCACCCCTTAGGATGAGAATACTAAACCCATTAATTTGCTGTGCCTCTGTCCAGCAGTGACACAGAGAAGATTCCTGGGGTAAACCTACGATCTCCCTTCCACTCGTCAAGATTTCTCTTGAACAGAGTCAGTGAGGGGCTCTGCCTCACATGGACTGGGATTCTGTTCCATAGTGTAGCGAGTCTCTGGGTGATGAATCTGTCCCTCCAGCACGTCCTATTTATATCCGTGTTGAGGTTTAAGTCTCTTGCTCTCGTGGCTCTGGTGGATTTGGATTTTTTGAGATGGAGCATGTCCATTAATTCCGGGTTGGACATGGCCTTGTATGTCAGGCACAGATCACCTCTGAGCAGACGGTATGCGACTGAATAGAGCTGGAGTTTCTTCAGTCGGGCATCGTATGACATATGTTTGAGCCCCTTTATCCTTTTGGTGAGAAACTTTTGGGGTCTTTCCAACTGCTGCAGGTGTCGGGTAAGGTACATTCCGAATGGGGCGTTGTACTCAATCATTGGTCTGATAAGTGAAGAGTACAGGGGTACAATGACCTCTCCTGATCTGGATGTGAATCCCTTCATGATCAGGTGGGCAATGTAGAAGGTCTTCCTAACCACTTTGGCAATGTGAGTGTCAAAAGAGAGGTTACTGTCAACTTGGGTCCCCAGGTCACTGATAACTTCTTCCGTGTTTATTACCACCTATGTGGTAATTAGGGGTTACCTTGTTTTTCCCAAAGGGTATGACTATACATTTTTTGGCATTTAGCTTAAGGCCATGGCTCTGGCACCAGTTATCCATTTATATGAGACCTCTCTGGAGGATGTCTGTGTCTGATGGAGTGTCAATTATGGTGCCCAGTTTGCAGTCATCTGCAAATTTTGTCAGCCACAATCCCCCTATGTTTGCCTGCACTTCAGAAAAATAAATGCCGAACAAGAGGGGGCCCAGGACTGAGCCCTGTGGGACACCGCTCGTGACCGGCTTAGAGTCTGACATGGCACCAGCAACTCTAACCCGTGTGTTCTGTCCTTGAGCCAGTTTGCAACCCATCTTGTGACATATGGGTTTACATCTAAGCTGGTGAGCTTTTCTATGATGCCCGAGTGGGGTATTGTGTCGAACGTTTTTGCTAGGTCAAAGTAGGCTGTGTGTACTGCCTTACCCTCATCAATGGCCTTAGTGACGGTTTCAAAAAAGTCGACCAAGTTCAAGAGGCAGGATCTGCCCTTGACAAAGCCAAATTGGGTAGGATCCAGTGTCTGTAGGTCCCCAATGTCTTTATTTATGAGTTCCATTATGATCCTCTCCATAGCTTTGCAGACAAGGCTCGTCAAGCTTATGGGGCGATAATTTCCAGGGTCCGTAGAAGCACCGCCTTTGTGGAGTGGGACCACAGTTGCCGTACGCCATTCTTTGGGTACGTATCCTGTAGTAAGGCTAAGATTAAACAGCAGCCTTATGTGTGGGTTTAGTTCCTCATTGAGTTCGGTTAGCACACAGCCGGGGACACCGTCCGGTCCCATTGATGCTGTGTTTTTTGCTTTAGAGAGAGCAGCTCTCACCTGGGCATCTGAGATGTTTGGGAGGCTAGACTCTGGTGGGATAGATATTTCTCCTTTTGGGGGGGAGGGAGGGGAGAAATTTGCACTGAACCTGTCTGCCAGTATGTTGGCAATGTCTGTGGGTTCAGTGATTTTTGCATAATTTTGGACTAATTCTGAGCATATCTGGGAGTTTCCACCCAGGTTTCTAACATAGCTAAAGAAGGCCTTATGATGGTCTTTTGTGTCATTAGCGATTTTTCTCTCAAAGTTGGCCTTGGATGATTTTATGAGTGATCGTAGTTTTTTGCTAGTATTGATCAGAGATGCCTTCCCTTTTAGGGATTTTGCTCTGTCATGTAGTAGCTTTCTCCTCTTGTTGTAGAGTTTGTTTATGGCTTGGGTCCACCAGACCAGGCACCTGCCTTTGGTGGAAAGGGTCTTGATTTTATTAGGGATTGCTTGATCCATACATTCCTGGAGGTGCTCGTAGAAGGCATTTGTAAGGGTTTCAGCAGCGTGGGTTGTGGTTTCCACTGGCTCGGGGGCCTTGAAGGATACCACTCCAGTCTTAAGAAGTGTGAAGTTTGCTTTTGAGAAGTTCTTCACTGTGGTCTTTTGCTGGGGTGGGGCGGGATGTGGATCTCCAATGAGATTAATTTATGGTCTGATCTCACCAATGAGGGATATACTTCCGGTGTGGAGCATTTTGTCCCCATGTTTGTGATGATCAGGTCTAGTATATTTTCTCCTCTTGTGGGAATGGTGACTAGTTGTTCCATAGCATTTGAGTTTATGAACTCCAGGAACCCTTGGGCTAGGGTGTTGGGGCTTGAGTAATGTTCCCAGTCTATGTTTGGGTAGTTGAAGTCACCCAATATGATGGTGTTTGGAGAGACATTCATACTCTCCAGTGTCTTCAGGAAGGCTGTGTGGGTTTCCTGAGTTTGAGAAGGTGGTCTGTAGCATGCTACAAACTGTAGGGCAGTTTTACCTATGGTTAATTGCACCTGGATGGTCTCCGATGCTTTGTGCGTTGCCACTAACCTGGAGGTGTGGGTATCCTTTATGAATATGGATACTCCCCCTTCTTTTGTGGTTCGGTCCGGATTTTGGGGCCGGAACGCATGATATGAGGTATAACCTGATAGTGCTGGGGTGCTCTCAGGAGCCTTGAACCAGGTTTCAGTCACAGCACAGACATCAATGTTCTCCATACTGAGGAGGGCTTCGAGGGCGTGCATCTTGAGGGTTTAGACTTCTGGCATTGAGCAGTATTACCCTTAGTTTTTCTCCATTTTTGTTTTCTAGGGCGGTAGGTTTATCATTTGAACCTTGCCTAAAAAAGGCACTATGGGGGTGGCAAGAGCCTTTGCCAATATCCGGAAGCCCAGGGGTGACAGGTGCAAGCAGTCCCTTGCGAACCAGCGTAGCTTGTCAAGCATGTCATCCCAGGCAGACAGACATTGGATCCCCTTAGAATGACACCAGTAATTAAGCCAATTATTAAAGCTGATCATTTTGTCTCTGTATTGTGGCATCATTCTTGGTGAGAGTAGGATACTGCTCAGGGTCAGGGTCATACCGGCCTGGGCTACATAATCGGAGAGCTCCTCTATGTCTTTTTTCATATAGTCCAGGGAGGTACGTCTCAGGTCGTTCACACCGGCATGGACAATGACTGAGTCATACTTGTACTTGCTGTGGAGTGACCTGAGTGCTTGTGTTATGTGGCGGATTCTAGCGCCTGACAGGCAGCTTACTGTGATATTTTCCTTGTTCAGTCTGGTGAGTGGGACGTCAGTGTGTCTGACTATGGAGTCACCTATAACAAGTGTGTCTGGCATTGTGTTTGGCCTTAAGGGCTGTGACTGTTTAGCACACTGACTTTGAGAACTATGTGTTGCATGTCTTATGTCTTGAGGTGGCAGTTGCTTGGGTGTCTGCTTTGGAGGCCTCTGTAGTTTTGGTAGATTTTTGATCAGTGCCTCCGAGTATGTCTTTGTGTGTTTGTGTGTTTGTTTTGCAGTTGTGATAGTTCTATGTGAAACTGGGTTTGTGGTGTGCGTGGTTTCCTTCTCCTCCTGTCTGGTCTTGCCAGTCCTGAGTTGAGAGAGCTCAGCCTCCAGTTTGGCTATATAGTTGCATCTCTCACATGTATTTGTGTTTTGTGGGAAAAGGAGTGGGTTGTCTGTGTACATGAGGCAATTGTAACATTGCCTCAAGATGCTCAGATTCACCAGCTGAACAGGAGAGGACGCTAGCAACTGACCCTTCGACATGCTAGAAAAAGTTTGCTGTGTAACTGAGTCAGAAGGGACCTATAGGGAAATGGGTACTCAAGGGGATTCTAGGCTAATGTAGTACTTTGTTTAGTATATAAGTACTTTACCTATATAAAAATGCTTTAGGAGCAAGTGCTGAGCTTTTGAGATAGAGAATAGACTGTTTAGATTGCAAGTAGAGAAGTTCTAAGGGAAAAATTGAAGAGCAGACTTTACAGAGCCAGAAATAGTTTAACCTTGTTTGACTGGCGCTGCCCGATGGTGCTCTATGGGCAACTCCGCGTGAAATCACGCTAAAGCGGGCTTTATAGCAGGGGGTTGAAAAGAGCTAGGAATTGACCCAAAATGGCCAATAGACTACAAGTTTCTGGCTGGAACCACTGCTCTAGGGACAAATAGGCTGCTCAGTGCTCCCCACTCCCACTGGTGAACAAAGAAGCTTCCCTTTATCCAAATAAGGATATGGAATAGCACAGGAACCAAGCCAAAGCCCAGAGATCAGCAAACTCTGAAGACTGGACTATTCTAGTTCAGTAAGGCGGGAAAACAAGATTTTTTTTTTTTTTTTGCAGAAATCAGAGGAAAAACAGACAGTAAATGCTTTTAAACGGCTAGCGCACTTGAGTGTGTTAGCCTACAGGTAAAATTAAGCAACAAATAACTTTTTTAAAAGTGCAAAACAGTTAATCAACACAAAAACAGTTTAAATAGAATGCAGAGCTGTATAAACAGGCGAAAATGCAGTCGCTAAGCAGTAAGTAATCAAAAAGCCAGAAAAAAATACTTAAACCAGGAAAAAGTCACTCTTTTGCTCTCTGCTGCTTGTAGAACTCTGCAGGACACCACAAGGAGCTGTGCTGAGTTGAATACAAGCGCAAAAGCGCGTTAAAGCGGGCTTTATTACAGGGGGCTGAAAAGAGCTAGGAATTGACCCAAAATGGCCAATAGACTACAAGTTTCTGGCTGGAACCACTCCTCTAGGGACAAATAGGCCGCTCAGTGCTCCCCACTCCCACTGGTGAACAAAGACGCTTCCTTTTATCCAAATAAAGATATGGAATAGCACAGGAACCAAGACAAAGCCCAGAGATCAGCAAACTCTGAAGACTGGACTATTCTAGTTCAGTAAGGTGGGAAAACAAGATTTTTTTTTTTTTTTTTTTGTTTGTTTTTTTCTTTTTTGCAGAAAACAGAGGAAAAACAGACAGTAAATGCTATAAATGCTTTTAAGCGGCTAGCACACTTGAGTGTGTTAGCCTAGAGGTAAAATTAAGCAACAAATAACTTTTTAAAAGTGCAAAACAGTTAATCAACACAAAAACAGTTTAAATAGAATGCAGAGCTTTATAAAGAGGTTAAAAAGCAGTCGCTAATTAGTAAATAATCAAAAAGCCAGAAAAAAATACTTAAATCAGTTATAGCAAATACAGTTATAACAAATGCTCTGAAATATACTGTATATTTCCAAAATGTTTGAGAAGTACAGTCAGAACACAAGAAGGTTCAGGCGAAAGAGAAAAAAAAAAGTTTTGTTTTACTTTTTGAAAGGGAAAAAGGAGGAACAGAAGGCCTTATCAAATGTTCTCTCTGTATTAAGCAGAATGAGCTAATGACACTAGACTGGGAGGTGTGTCACAGTAGGGGCGGGCAACTGCAAAGCCACCAAGTATCCTACAGACAGCAAGCACTAGAGAGACAAATGAAAGTTTTTAAACCGATAATGATTTGTGAAGATACTGAATAGACAAAGTGCTTTATATATATTAAATTGTAAAAAGAGTAATCTGTAAAAATAATCAAAAAAAAAATCAAGATACTTATATTTTGTAGCTCAGTTGCAGTCAACAACTTCTCCAGTCTGCACTGTGTGCAAAGTTAGGGCTTAAAAACCAGAACAACTTCTTTTTTTTTTACAAGAACACAAAAGAACCAGCCCCCACTAGCCCAGAGATAATTACACAGAGGAAATGTTTGTTTACACAATAGCCTACAGACAGCAAGCACTAGAGAGACAAATGAAAGTTTTTAAACAGATAAGGATTTGTGAAGATACTGAATAGACAAAGTGCTTTATATATATTAAATTGTAAAAACAGTAATCTGTAAAAATAATAAAAAAAAATCAAGATACTTATATTTTGTAGCTCAGTTGCAGTCAACAACTTCTCCAGTCTGCACTGTGTGCAAAGTCCAAACAAAGAGGAACCGTCAAAGGGGGTGTTGGTAAAAGTAAATTTGAAGGGCTCTGCAAAGTTACATAAGCGCATCCAGGAGTGTCTCCTAAGGGAAACTCCTGAACCCGCTGCCCTACTTGCTCCATCTCCTGCATAGGATATCAGCCTCATGGAGGAGTTAACAATGGAGTTTAAGGTGGACAACTGAGCAGTAACTTTCTCAGGGACTCCTTCAGTTGATGTACCTTGGAGAGTATCTCCTAGCTCATTTAGGAGATCTCTTTGAAGCCTAGTAAAATGAGTGAGGTAATTCAGCGATCTGAGTGTAAATGCCACTGAAAAGAAGATATGCTTCCCGTATCTGTCCATCATTCCAGACTGCTTGTTCGGTGGGTGGACAGATGAAGTCTCCGCTAGTTCCTTCTTTGTGGCTGCCACCACCACCTTGGCATCTGCAGGCATACCTTTGGTCAAACAATTTTTCTCTTTGGGGGCTGAAAGAAATTTGTTGGGCCTTCTGGGGACTGGTTCCACGGCATCAGGAGTTTCCCACACCTTTCAACTAACTAGGTCCAGGAGCTGATCGAAAGGTGGAGACACCCAAGAGGCTGAAGGTTGAGACCCGAAAGCCTCCAGGTACACTGACTTCTTATCAGAAGGGGTGACAGTGGGCCAGCCGCCTCTCTGTTTCAGAATCTCTAAGATATCTACAAAGGAGATATCATCAGAGGACGACCTAGGGGAACCTTCTGACTCCTCGAGGTCAGTGTCAGAGGTGATGGACTCATCCGGGGTGTCTACATGATTCCTCTTGCAAGTTCTCTTCCGAGGGGGCTCCTCAGAAGGGTATTCTTGGGAGGTCTCGGAAGACTGGGGGCCACCCAATGGGAGTTCCTTAGGTTGCAGGTCTCTGCTGCCAAGAAAGAGAGATGCTGCTGAGACAGAGGTTGGAGCTTGAGGGGGAAGAGCATCAGTACCCTTGTGCAGAGCTGACGAACTAGACAGCACGCTCCTCACCATCTCAAATGCAGATCTTTCTGGCTCCTAGGACAGTCCCGGTTCAGAGGAAATGGAAGTAGCCCTTGGCTCCAAAGCGATCGGCTCCGAGATGGATGTAGGATCCGAGCTCAGCCTAGCCGACGCACTGAGAGGTAGGCTTGGAACCGAAGAGGTTCGGATCCAAGCATCCCTGTCAGGGCTGACTGGTGAGCTTCAGCTCCTAGACACCAAGGACAGCGTTGAAGGTGTTGAAGCAGAACTCAGCTCCGGGACAGACACAAGAGGTGCTGGAACCGAGAGTACCACAACAAGTGGCACCGATAGCTCTGGCTCCGAAGGACCAACATGGCTCGGAGGAGGAACAGCAACAGGAATTATGGTCTTAGATGGCTCCGGAACCGACTGGGTCAGAGCCAGCAACAATTTTGGTAATGCCGACGACTTCAAGAGTCTAAGCACTACTCTCTCTACATCCTCTTCAGAAAGGCTCTTGGAGGATCTGGACAATAATTTAGGCGACCTAGATCTCTGCTATATAGAGGATCTTAAAGTTGGGGAGACCGGCAATAACTCTCTGTACCGGCTCCAAGGTAAATTCTCAGTGGTCGGCTCAGAAAAACTTGGGTCCGACACTGGAGTGTCGATACTGATAACCTTGACCAGCTCCAAGGGCAGTGGAGTTGAAGAAGTAGAAGGCTTGTCCAATTTCAATACTTTTTGAGGAGTTCCAGATAAAATAGTCGGTGCAAGAGAATGTCTCTTGGTCGACTTGACCTTCTCTTTCTTTGAAGAAGGAGACTTGGAGTGTGAGGATGAAAAGCTGGCTAAATCCTCCTCAAAGGAAGGCTTAAGGAGACCTTTCAGGATTAGTTTGTTCTTCCTTTCTTGGAGAACTAGAGAGCTGAAAGAGTGACAGATAGTACATGTTTCCTGAAGATCTATGGCACCGAGACAGTAAACACAGTTATTATGTCCGTCAGTTATTGACATTTTTTGGGAGCATTTAAGACACTTTTTAAAACCCAAAGGTTTATGATCCTTAGACTCCTTAGACATGCTTCACACAAACAGAACACTGGGGAAAGCAGAAAGGAGAGGACAAGGTCCTCTAACTTGAATGGGCCTAGCCCTGCAAGAATCACTGCACACAAGGAAACACAACGGAGGACTAGGTCCTCTAACTTAAACACCGGCCTAGCCCTGCTAAAGATAACACACAAGACAAGCAAAAACTGAGGACTAGGTCCTCTAATGTAAACGGGCCTAGCCCTGTTGTGGAAACACCAGAAAAAAGGTTAATAGAGGACTAGGTCCACTAATTTAAATGGACCTAGCTGTAAAACAGGAAAGAAGCTAAGTCAAGAAGAAAGGCTACCACAAATTGTAATTTTATACAACAGGCTAATTACTAGCTAACAAGAATAGTAAACAACACTGCACACAAGAATACTGTTCTAGTGAAATACAATACTAGAAAAAAGGTCCTAACACAAAACATGGACCTGCGCCAATAGGCATAACTATATCAAAAATTAGCACACAGGAAGGGATACCACTCAGAGAACAAAACCGGTCTGCAGAGCAACGGCCAACAAGTTCTCAACAATAACTTTAGAAAATAGCAAAAACACACTCCTATTTACTACCTATAATAACTAAGACTAAGCTATGTAAACTAAGCTAATACTATATGCAAAAATATCAGTAAGAACAATAATAATGATGAAAACATCCAACTTAGCCACGGCCAAGAAAGATGCACTTCTGAACTCGTAGATGCGGCAGACGAGATCTGGGGATTATTACTAATGCACTATGGGATATCTACCTTGCCATGAGCCAACTGAGAGACTTTGAGCTTTGTAATCGGCCGAGTCGGGAGCCGAGTATCGGCTCCGAACCCATATGTAAAAATGAAGGCAAGATGGGACTACAGAACATGCACTGATTCGTCCCTCGCCTGCAGAAGTAGATGCATGGTGATGGTCAGGAGCCAGTCATCTGGGTATGGAAACACAAGGAATCCCTGATGTCTCAAGTGAACCGTGACCACTGCCATGCATTTGTTGAATACTCTGGGGGCTGTAGTGAGACCAAAGGGCAGGGCCCAAAATTGGTAATAACTGGGTCCTAGCCGAAAGCGCAAACATCTCCTGGACCGCTTGTCCATTTTTATGTGGTAATACGCATCCTGGAGATCTATCGAGCACATCCAATCGTCTTTCCCTATAAAGGGAAATATTGACTGCAGTGTCACCATCCGGAACTTTGATTTAGTTACAGATTTGTTTAGTTCACCGACATCAAAAATAGGTCTCCAGTCCCGTCTTTTTTGGAACTAAAAAGAATCTCGAGTAAGATCGGATCCAATTTGGTCTGCTGGGACATCTTGGATGACTTTTTTCTAGCAACTTGAATATCTCTTGTGTTGCATAGTCCTTTTGACTGGGTGGAACATCTAGTATGGACTGGTTTATGGGAGGGGGAGTAGAAAAGGGTATGTAATATTCTCTGGATATGATTGCCAGTATCCATTTGTCTTGGGAGTTCTCTAGCTAGGCGTCTGGGTACAGTGACAAGCGTCCCCCGAATGCCTCCAGAGAAGAGCATGCAGGCCTCCTTTCAGGCTCGCAACAAGGGCCTCCTAGAGAACGTATCTCCGTCACCCTGATTCTGCGGACCCCCTCTGCTGCAAGGTCGGCATCTTCCATTAGCACCTCCTCCTCTGCCCCTGGGGGAAGTGTCACCACGTGCATCAGAGAAACCTTTTTTGGGACTTCTGGAACCACATCTTCCCACCTTTCTGACCTTTGGGATAAGGTTTAGATGGGACGGAAAAACTGACTCGAAAGGCAGACAAGGTTTTCCCTTCCTGCTCACACCTGGTCAGAGTATCTTTCACCTTTGGTCCAAAAAGGGATGAACCATCAAAAGGGGTGTTGGTGAAGGAAAACTTGAAGGGTTTGACAAAATTGCAAAGAAGCATCCAGGAATGCCTCCTTAGGGAAATTCCTGTAACTGCTGCTCTGCTCGCTCCATCGGCTGCATATGAAATCACTCTCATGGAGGAATTCACAACGGAGTTGAGGGTGGAGAGAGGTGAGGAAACTGTCTGCAGTCCCCAAAACTACAGAACCCTGAAGGTATCTCCTAGCTCTTTAAGGAGATCCCTTTGAAGCCATGTAAAATGGGTCAAGTAGTTCAATGACCGCAGAGTAAAGGCCGCCGAAGAAAAAGCATGCTTTCCATATCTGTCCATAGTCCATTACTCTTTGTTGGGAGGATGAACCGATGAGGAGGTCTCCGATAACTCCTTCTTAGTGGCCGCCACCACCACCATCGCATCTACAAGGACTCCTTTGGTCAGAAACTCCTTTTCAATAGGGGTGGTAATAAATTCATTTGGCCTTCGCGGAACCGGTTCCACTGTATCAGGGGAAATCCAGGCCTTACGTGAAACAACGTTATGTAGTTGGTCATGGGGGGAAATCAGCCAAGAGGTGGAAGGGCGAGATCCAAAAGCCCCCAGGTATACCGATTTATCCTCTGAAGGGATGGTGGGCTTCCAGCCACCCATCTGTTTCAGGATCTCAAGGATGTCAGCAAAAGAGACCTCCTCAGAGGGGGACTGTGGGGACCCTTCAGACTCATCTAGATTGGTGTCCAATGTAACTGACTCATAGTCTTTTCTGAGGGACTTCCTCAGAGGGATACTCTGGTGAAGTTTTGAAGGAGACGATGCCGCCTGCAGGGGCTTCCTGGGGCTCTGGATCTCTATGCTGGGGAGGAGTGGGCGAAGAAGAGACTAACACTGGCATCTGTGAGGGAAGAGAAGATGGCTCCAAGAGTGCAGCTGTCTAGGATGACAGCAATCTCTCCATCAGATCAAAAGCCCCCTCACTCTGCACTGAAGAGATCCTCCTCTCCGAAGATGCCGAGGATCGACTCCGAGGCAGAGCGGGTGGCTCCGAAGACATTGTAGGAGCCGAGATCAACCTCACCAAGGCACCAAGGGGCAGAGTCGGCCCGGGCAACTGTTCGCGCCGACTCCCCTCCCCAGACTCGATGGGTGAGTGTTGGCTCCCAGACTCCTCGAGATCCAAAGGACCCAAAGACGTCTGAGCAGATGCTGGAACTGATGATCCTAAAGGAGGTCCCGGTACTGAGGGATCCACTACTATCAGGCCCACACTCTCTGGCTCTGAAACCACCACCGGGGTCGGAGGAGGAATTGGAGATGGTGCCTTAGACGGTCCCGAATCCTTTGGGGTCGGAGACGATAATATTTTTGCCAGTACCAAAATTTTAAGCAATCTCTTCACCACCTACTCCACGTCGTCATCAGACAAGCTCCTGGAGGAACAGAAGAATAATGATGGAGATCTGGCCCTCTCCAAAATGGGAGATCTCAGTATAGAGGTGACTGGCTCCAATATACAATACCGTCTTTTGCTCGATACCTCTATTGGCTCCACGGACACTAATGGAGCCGAAGAGGATGATTTTGGCCTATCTGAGCCAACAGCCCTCGGTTCCGAAGCAACAATTTTTTCCGGCAGCTCCGAAGCTGGAATCGCAGTGGCAGGTCACTTTGAGGCTTTCAAATGAGCTGAGGATGGAGAAGTAGGCTTGAAGCTCCAAGACATCTCAAAGGATTCCTGGAAAGGACCTTTCAGTAAGCCTCTAACCATTAATTTGTTTTTACTCTCCTGAAGTACTCTACTGCTAAATCCATGACAAATGGTGCAAGGTACTGTAAATGGATGGCTCCGAGACAATAAACATAGCTACTGTAACCATCTGTAAGGGACACTTTGTGGGTACATTGGTCACACTTCTTAAACCCAGACTGTTTATGTTCTCTTTGCTCTTTCTCTTTCGACATGACACAAATATGCACTGTACAAGTCAAAATAAACAACTCTTTAGTATAATAAGATAACACCAATGAACATGGCTCTAATACCAACTACAGAGCCTTGTAACAAAGTAAAGCACACCAGAAGAAAAACGGAAAGGTAAAACTAGCACTATTCTAAGGAAATCCTAAACCAACAACTCTACTCTTTTTTTTTTTTTTTTTTTTATATATACACATAACAAAGACTAATACAAATTATAGGAGTACGAAAAAGAAGAATCCTCTAACTAAAACGGATTCCTCCAAAAGGGAGAAACACACAAGGAAAAGGCGATGCGGCCCTCCAAGTTAAACTAGATAACAGCAGGGAAGGGCACTAAACTATGACAAAAAGGATCAACAGGACTCTATCGCACACGGACAGCGAAAAACTAATTGGATCTTAAGAAATTTTCACAGAAATCCAACTAAATAGAATACTTAGCCAATGAGCCAACAGGAGCACTTCTCGATCGCTTGAGTGGCAAACGAGATCTGGGGATTTTACCCGGAGCATCATGGGATAGGGGTTAGCCTTGAGCCTGCGGAAGCTCTCGAGCTTTTGTATTCGGCCGAGTCAGAACCAATGCTCAGTTCCGAACCAAACCAGCAATAATTACGGTGAGATAGGACAACATAACATTTATAAGATATGTACTCACCTTAACTAGGCACCTGTGTTGTCCATTTTCATTTTTCATCACTTATGGGTTACAGATCCGATCCTCGAATCCAACTCGGCCACATACTTCAGATCCAACTCTTGAGCTTCTCCCTCTACCCATAAAGCCTTACTCCATCCCTATTGTCTCAGATCAAGTTTGCTGCTCTATTTCCCAGTAACAGAAGCAAAACAGCTATAGCCAGATAAAAAAAAGACAGAGCTCAAACCAGGAACTGTAAGTTCCAAACACAATCCATCAGGTCCTTCCAGAAAAAAATGGATGGGGGATGGATGAGTGTGGAGTGTAGGAAGAATGAAAAGGCACAACACAGATAACTAGTTATGGTGAGTACATAATTTATAAATCTGATGTCCTTTTCATGCTTCCTTGTTTATGGGACAAAGTCTCCAGCTACATTGACCTTGGGTGGCCCTCATGGAAGGATATTCCGGAGTACTGCCAAACCAAAGGAGGCTCTGTTTCTAGATATGATGTCCAATTTGTAAAGTGAAACAAAGTTATGAGTCTTGGGCCATGTAGCTGCTGCACAAATGTCATCAATAGATGTTCTTCACCAAAAAGCAGATGAAATAGCCATGGATATTGCTGAATGAGCTAGGGGAGGTTTTGGTAATGCCATACCCTTCTGAGAGGAAATCCATGAGATACAATCTGTAATCCATTTAGCTAGGGCAACATTAGAAACTGCTTGGCCTAGGAAATTTGGAGAGAAAGATAGAAAAAGCTGGTCTGACTTTCTAAACTGTTTTGTCCTGTAAAAATAAAAACGTACTTGTCCGTGCACTTCAAGGAGGTGTGGTATATATTCTCCTTTACTGGAAAAATTAGGAAAGAAAACTGGCAAATGAATGGATTGCCTGATGATATTTTCAGGAACCACTTTAGGTAAAAAAAAAAAGAAGTGTTAGTCTGCAGAAAAACCCTGTCTATGAAAAACAACGTAAGTTTTTTTTTTTTGCTGAAAGAGCCTGTAATTCAGATATTCTTTTTGCCAAAGTTATAGCTATGAATAAAACCATCTTCCATGATGGAAATTTTAGATCAGATTTGTCTGATGGTTCAACAGGTTTTTGTGTTAAATCTGCAAGTACGACAGCAACATCTCAAGGTGGGGAGGGATCCTTTTATCTGAGGTCTCAGAAGAAAAATGCCTTTCATAAAAGCTTTACACAATCTAGAGGAAGCAAAGGAAAATTATTTATTGCCTGTGTGGAAATTTGAAATTGCTGCCAACTGAATTTTAACTGTACAGAAACTAGCCCCGTTGTCAAAAAATGAAGAATAGCTGAAACTGGTGCAGAAAAGGGATCAATCTCCTTATCTGACGCCAAACTAGAGAACCTTTTCCATTTACATTTAAAAAATTTTTTTTATAGAATCCTTTTGAGAAGTCAAAATAATGGTATGAACTGGGGGAGAGAGCCTGGACTGTATAACTATTACTCCAGGTGGAGAAACCATTCGGTCAGCTTGAGGGCCTGAATGTTGGGGTGTTGAATCCCCGATGGGTGAGAGAGGAGATCCTGAGTAAGCTCCAATATGCATGGAGGATAACAAAGATGAGACTGTAGAAAGGGGAGCCATACTTCCCAATGCCAAAATGGGGCAATGAGGACTACTGAGCTCTTCGGCCTTGCTTTCTGCAAAAATCTTGGAATCAGGGGAAGAGAAAGACAAGCATAAAGGAGACCAAAGGCCAACCATGAAGAAGAGCATCTCTCGGTGACTCCCCCTGAGGAGGGATTACAGCAAAGTACTTGCTGCACTTGTTGTTGAAAGGACTGGCAAAAAGGTCGCAGCAAGGCTGGCTCCAATGCCTGAAGATCATATTCGCTATCAATTGATTGAGAGACCACTCATGAGACATTAGAATGGATTTGCTTAGTTTGCCAGCAAGAATGTTGGTTTTCCCCCAAATGTGCATAGTGTTTAAAAAGCGGTTTGATGAGATCACCCATTCTCAAACCCTCATGGCCTCTCTGCACAGGGGATAATACTGAGTTCTTTTTTGTTTGTTGATATACCACACTACAGACATGTTGTCAGTCTGAACTGCAAAAGAACTGCTCTCATCTCTAGGAAACTTACATGCAAGTTGGGCTCTTGGGGGGACCATATGCCTTGGACAGTTCTTCCCAAGAAATGCCCCCTCCCACCCCAGTTGAGAAGCATCTGTGTTCACTGTGGCTACTGAGTTTGTAGTCTGCCTAGAAAAAGATCATTGGATTGTATCCACCAGCAAATGTGTTGTTTGCAAATCAGGATGAGTTTTACTTGAAAAGACAGGGGTTGATGCAGAATGGACCACTGTACAGCTAGAGTCTACTGGAGGACCCGTATAAAGAAGCGTGCAAGGAGTACTATTATGGCAGCTGACATCGACCCAAGTGCTTGCAGAAAGTACAGTTTTGTACCTACCATAAATGTAGATGTTCGAAGATCCACATTGCTGCAGTCCTAACACTTGGGTAGTCCGCTGTCCCAGTCGGCCCGAATACCAAAGTATAAGGCTGACGTCGGTCAAGGCGCATTAGTCTGACGTCAGGACGTCAGGGTACAAATGCGCATGACCGACGTCATATCCTCAGTCTTTTCTTGCCCCAGATGTCAGAAGACCCTGAAAAGATAAGGCCAAAACCAAAAAACACCAAACACTCCTGTACCAAATATATGTACAATATATACAAATTTACAAAGTACAACCCCACCCACACAACCACCCCTAAACACAGAGGGAAGGAGGGAGGGTAAATTGGACTGCAGCAATGTGGATCTTGAACATCTACATTTATGGTAGGTACAAAACTGTACTATGTTCTTCATCTCACATTGCTGCAGTCCTAACACTTGGGTAGAATCCCAAAGCAGAGGTAAGGGAGGCTGGCAAATCATAAAGAAGCAGGAGCTGTCAACATGCCCTGCAAAATAGCCGTGGCAAAACCAGCCCTAGATTTAGAGTAGAGAGGAAGGTGGTAATGCTTAGAGAAAGTATGCACTGAACTCCAAGTAGCTGCCTCCAAAATATCCTTAGTTGCCACCCCCCTTAGAAATGCTGTTGAAGTGGCAGTAGCCCTAGTGGAATGAAAAACAAAAAAGTCTAAGTATACATATTCGAAACACTTTTGTGAACAAATCAAATTAATACAGCTAATAATAATAAAAGCTGAGTCAATGGTAACAAGAGCATATACATGCTCATCAGGACGTGCTGTAAGGCTCTAATCTATCCTACTGATTAAAATGCTCTTGTCAGCAAATCATTTTAACTCATTCACTCCAATGGAGATCAGAAAGTTTGCACTGTAACTTTTGACAGAATCATATTATGTCCTCACATTTCAAACAAATGTTCATATCTCCGGAACCAGAGGGGTTATGACAGCAAACCCTTCAGCACAAGCTATTTTTATAGTAGTAGTATTCTTTAGGTTCCAGGTCTTAAAATGAATTGTATAAGTCACAGTAAACACAGTAACTATTATGTTTGTAATATTTTGTAAACAACTCACAATATCTCAGCAGCCACTCAAGTTGCTCACATACTCCCATCAGCATTTTATTCATCTAGCTGAGAGCTTTCATATGAGGCCAAGGAGTTTTGTCTTTGTGACTTGGTTGTTGAGATATTTAGAAACATGAAAATTATATCTATGTAAATTAATATCATAAATCAACAATTAATATCTCTTTACCTGCACTAGACAGAGGTCAAATATTAATGCAGTTGAGTTTACCATCATGTAAACTTTAAGATGAAATCTTCTAAAACCGTGTACATAGCATGGTTTTGGAATTATAGACGCAAATATGAACAAGCAATATTTGACACCTAGAGGCGTCAGTAGGAGTTAACTGCAGATGCACCTGGAGGCATCACTTGGATGTAGTGAGTTAAAACACATCTAAAGCTGGGCCAATAGCAACAAAAGAATACAAACTTATCAGGGCGAGTTGGAAGGCTCTCATCAAGCCAATCAGGTACTGATAAAAAGTTCTACCACTCTAAATATAAACCAATAAAAAAAGGTAAAGAACACTATTACTGCGTGTGTTGCTTATATATGCTAATGTAAACATCACTGTGTATGAGCAATCGTTGCAAATCTAGATAAGCCATTCAGGTTGTATATTAAAAATACTCTCAACCTATAGGAAGACTACATTAATTTCCTTAAAATCCACCAATATGAACAAAGAAAATATAAAAAAATATATAAAAATGTATAAAAATATATCAAAAATATAAATGGACATAAGATACATAAATATATGAATATATTCTTATAAGTAAAGAGAAAACCTCTACTATAAACACTACAGATAAAACCCAGAGGGCTCTACAACTTTGAAATTAAAAGTATGAACGAGACTAAGCCACTGATACTACATATACTGCCTGGATCGGCTAATCAAAAACAAAGTTCAGACACTTGCAGCAGATTCGTCTAAACAAATCAAGTTGGTGTACTATGCACTCTCTACCTATCTAACACTGGAATCACTTCCTGAAAAGAAAATGGTATCCAATCAAGTAATACAAAACTAAATCAAAACTAAATAAAACATGACATGCATTCAAAAACCATTAACAGGGGAGTGGACGTGACTTAAGCACAGATTTCAGGGAAATACGATCGTTTAACCCAGGGAATTTATCAGCCCTCAGGTTAACTATCCATCTTAACTCATTTCTTTCAGTTCTGTTTGAGACATCACTCCCCCTTTTACTTCTTCTTTCGGCTTTTCCCAGTTAGGGGTCACCACAGCGGGTCACCTGTCCGCTCATGATTGGCAGTAGAGTTTTTACAGTGTCGAGTTTCCAGCCCGACACCCAACCTTCCACAGAAGGCACACACACGCACGCACTCACGCCCAAGGCTAATTTAGAGTGTCCAATCCACCTTTTACTATATTTCATTAACTCTAATACTGAAAATTCAAAATGGTTAGTACCACATTCCCTTACATGTTTTGCTAAAGCATTACTGGCCTTACTATGTCTATATTACTGTTATGTTCTAAAATTCTATCCTTGAGCATACGACTGGTTTTACCAACATAAAAGGCATTACAACAAACACAGGCTGCATAATAAACTAAATCCTTACTTCTACAGTCCGCATAGAAACTAAGACCAAATGTTCACCCCTCTAAGTTAGAAACAAAGGGTGTATTCATTTTAATAAATTTACAAGCACAACATCTATGACAGGGGAAGTTCCTACGTGTTTATATCTCAACAAGGGATTAGAAGTGGGTTCAGGCACCTAGGCAGTGAGACATTTCCCTGTGGTACATTTGACTGGGGACACATGGCTGAAGTGACATTCAGCTGCAGAGAAATATGGCCATTTGCAAATTCCCTGTGGGCAAAGCGAAGTAAACACTGGCATGCTCACAGCTTTAATAACCAAATGCACAGGGGGAAAACAATGTCCATGGTCCCCAAGGAAACATGAGACAGCAAGCAATATGGCAGGCATCAGCAGCAGGCTGGCCAGAGGGCATGTCAGTGGTAGTAAAAATGAGTGGCACAATGGGCAGTCCCTTTATAATTGGAGTGCATGGGCCACTGCCCCCTTCACAGTGTCTAGGGAACATTACCTAAAACGCATACTGGAGCATAAATGTGACTACAGTAGCCTGCAAGATTTCCTCCATGCTGTAGAACACTTCTACATGTGTAGTTATATAAGTATGTGCTGTACACTGAGCACAACACTCATTACTTCATCTGCTGCCATGCATTTGGCTATTAAAGCTGTGAGCATGGCAGTGTGTGCTTCTCTTTCCCAACAGGGAACTTGCAAACAGCCATATTTCTCTGCAGCTGAATGTTACTTCAGCCATGTGTCCCCAGTCAAATGTACCACAGGGAAATGTCTCGCTGCTTAGGCGCCTGAACCCATTAGAAGTCTCACTCTTATAGCACAGCTGCCATTTAAGTGACAGGCTGTCCTAAATGAGAATTTAGGTGCATTCCCTATCACATTCTTAACTTTCTTGTCAACTAAAAGCAAAGGCCGATTATAGTTAATTACGTCACAAAGCATGTTGATATCACTCAAATAAGTAAATAAAACGCTGGGGTGTCTCTGATGTGGAGATTTATCTACTTTGTCTCTTAAATGTCTATCACATTCTGGAAAAAAAATTACCTAACATCCCTCCCTTGGATCATGCTTCAAAAACAGAATCCTCCAGCCTCTTGCTAGGAAATCTAATTTCATAGTCTCAAAGGCTTCCTCTAGTCTACCATCATTATTATAAAGATGAGTCACCTTTAAAAACTGATTGCTGATGACATTTCCTGTTACAGATGCATACTACTTTTATGTGGATAAACATTCTTCTCACAAGGTTTCTTACAAAGGCTTGTAGCTATGCATCCTAGACGATCTCTGTCAATATTAATATCTAAAAAGTTTATACTCTTTTCAGAGAACTTACAGCAAAATTTAAGGTATGAAGTAGTACTGTGCATAAAGCCAACAAATTCTTCAAGTTTATTAATAGTGTTATTCCAAGAAAGAAAAAAGTCATCAACAAAACGTTTATAGTATAAAATATCATTCACAAATAAATTAGCCTTAAGGCCAAGTTAGCATAATTGTTGGCACAAGCCGTGCCCATGACTATGCCTACCTCCTGTAGATATATTTTTATACA